>NC_079450.1:40914017-41021517 GCF_903798145.1 Danio aesculapii | reverse complement strand
CTGTTCTGGATCCGCATAATAAACTCAACAAATATGCTATTGATGATTTAGGCCCAATCCCAATTCTATTTTTGTACCCCTACGCCTTCCCCTTGGCCCTTGAAACAGAGTGTGAAGGGGAAGGGCTTCAAAATGTACCCCTAAGAAATGGGACACCACTACAACACCTGCACACTTATATGTCATTATATGTCATCAGTCTACGGCGACTGCTGTAGTTATTCCAGTTGCATTATTTTATCTTCAGGAAATCACTGAAGGCAACAATATCATGTTATCATAACGATATAATGTGGCAATAAGATCATAACTGTATTCGGCATTTACACCATGGCCATATTCATCTATGTAAACACACAAAAACAACATTAACATTATACCAGACACTGTAAAAAGGTCATCCCTAGCCACTAGACTTTTCTGACAGGGTATTCGAGTGTCATCGAGTCTACATTGGGACTACAATACAGGAGTTATTATTAGGAATTATAGATTTTTATAGCATTTTTTAAAAATAAATGTTATGAATGTATTAAAACATAAGTTTGTTTGTTGTAAAAATTCGTAATAATGACAAAAAGTACTAATTTTCTGAATCTCCTGATTTCCTTGTGCAGCCATGCTGCCTTTGTAGCTGGTATATTCTGGGAAATTTTCTTACCTCTTGGTTTCGAGTGTGGTCCTGAAAAATCTCCGCTTTAGCGGGTATCTAGCCCTTCCCCTTAGTCCTACGCCTTCAAGCTAAAGAGAATTGGGACACCCCTAAGGGCTAAGGGGTAGAATTGGGATTGGGCCTTAGCGTACAACCAACAAACCAACCTTTTTTCCCATTTGGAAAATTGCAGTCATTAATAGTTCTTGTAAAATATTATTTTTAAAATAGCCTACATAATCTACAAATTAAACTAATCCAATTATTTTCTTGATTTTTGCATAATGATAACTCAGCATCAAACGGAGGCTTTCATTACAGGTTATAAAACATGTATTCAAATTAGTGCAATATCATATGTAAACAACAAAATTGCTATATGCTATAGAGTAGCCTATACTTTACAAAAAGTCAACTTATTTGCCTTGTCATTTTTTTATCATGCGCAGCACGGGCACATGAACCGCTAGTGAGAGAGGAATTAAAAGTGTATAATGTATTGGTATGATAATGGTATAATGTGTCAGATACCAAATAGATACATTTTTTTTTTTAAATTAAATAATTTTATATTATCCCAGAGATGGGTTACAGCTGGAAGGACATTTGCTGCGTAAAACATGCTGGATAAGTTGGCGGTTAATTTTGCTGTGGCAACCCTTGATTAATAAAGGGACTAAGCTGAAAAGAAAATGAATAAATGAATGAATAATTTAATATTAATCTGACCAGTATTTGGTTAACGAGTGGAGGTTGTCTGTTCGCAAAATTAACCAAAATGAGCATCCCTACTTATTGTAAAACCACATAAGGATAGCAATTGTTATTAACTTTAGCTTTGTGACACTGTTACTATTAGCATTATAATATATATATATATATATATATATATATATATATATATATATATATATATATATATATATATATAAATGTATGTATGTGTATATATATATACATATATATATATATATATATATATATATATATATATATATATATATATATATATAAATAAATGTAGGTATGTATGTATGTATGTATGTGTATATATATATATATATATATATATATATATATATATATATATATATATATATATATATATATATATATGTATATATATATGTATGTGTGTGTGTGTGTGTGTGTGTGTGTGTGTGTATGTGTAACTATCGATTATTTTTTAGGTTAATCGATGGATCTGATAAAAAAACAAGAAAAGCAATCATTTCCAACCATTTATTCAAAAAAGCTCATCCCTGAGCCTTAGCATTAATGTCTTCAAAAAAAAAAAAAAAAAAAAAAAAACACCTCAAAATAAATGATTGTTGCCTTAAAACAAGCAATATTTTTGCCAATGGGGTAAGAAAAATAATCTTAATGAGATATAATCTCAAACAGAAGTTAAGCACCACTTTATTTTCTCATTTCATTTTTCTTGTCTAGTCTTGATTTAAGATTTTGTAGATATTTGGACTGGAAACGAGACAATTTTTAAGTAAGAAAGGCTTTTTTTTTGCAGTGTAGCTATACTTGACAACAGATGGAAAAATTAATGATCCAAAAAAGGCGAATGAATAAAAATGTGTCTTTAGTCTTGCAATGCAAAGTAACTATATCACTGCTGCTCTACTACTGTTATTGACCCTTTCACTGGTGAGTTTAAAAGATTCTATCTGAAGCTGGAAGTGAGTTTTTTTAGGTGACTATTATTTTAGACCATTCACCTTTAATGTTTCCGTGGCGACATGTCATATTTGTTACGTGACACACCACAGCCACAAAAGCTCTGTATGACAGATGTCTATTATGTTTTTCCGTTTTATTACAAAATATTCACATGCTTGCACATCATGTCATCAATGACCTGATATTCCAATTCACAAAAACGTGTGTGCGCATTGTGTTTTAAAGGTGCTATAACTGATCTTGATCATGATCTATAACGTGACATGTTTACCTCATTCATAAAAACGGAACACGCAGGATTCAGCACGTAAATCAGTTACTCCCATAATACATGCTAGTGACTGGTGAACATAGACAAGAATAGATTTAACTTTATAGTTACTTTTACTACATGTATCGGATATGACTAAAACACAACGGCAAATGATATTTAAATGTATTGTTAGAATTCCATTGAGATATATATACGTAGTATATACAGTATCTCAGGTACTGTAACTGTGATTTCAGTGATTGTTTTTTTAACTATAATAACCCTACTCTCAAAGCCTGAAATCAAATATTTATATTAATATATTTAATGCTTAGATTAATGAACAAATCTCTGTGGTTTTTAGCTGCCAGAACAGACATTTACAACTCTTACATCAGAGAAAACATCTAGATCAACACGCTTGATAACAAGAGAGTTGTGTATTGTTCCCAGATGTAAAACCTCATTTGGCTGACATTCCTTCTTTTATAGAGCCACAAAACTGGAAAACACTGTCAACAGAATTAATTACATGTACAAACTATAAGATCTTACTTGACCAAGAGATAACTCTTATCCAAACAAATCTGTACACACTAATGAAATGTTGTGTTTGTGTGTAGTCTGTATGTGAGTGAAACTATATATTTTAAATGGCAGTGTGTATTTTATTTTATATTTATTTTATTATTTATTTATTTTTGTTTTAAGATCTACCTATTGGAGACTGCAGGTGGAAAATGGCAACTTTGCTAAAACCTAGCACAAAGCATGTTTTCTTTTCAAGGTCTATGTATTGTTTTGTATGTCCCTGTCAAAAAAATAAATTCAAAACACAATGCAATGCAGTGATGACTGAAAGATGATGATAATTTAGAGTTTAAAATGTAATTTGCAATTCAGAATTAGTAGATAATTATATAGTAGGCTTCATAGGGTTAATCATGGCATTCATTTTCATTAAGATTGATATATGTATTGAATCTGTGTTTTTGTATACTTTTTAGAGAGCAGAAATCTGTCATCGATCTCCAACATGTGGAGAAACTGAACATAGATCAGGAACCTCTTACTGATATCAAGTCTTCAACGACAGATGCAGACGAACAACAGTTGTGCCCTCGGGATACTGAGCAGGTGCACAATGAAACTGAGTCTGAACTACAGGTATTCTCTTAGATATTTAATTTTATCTGAACATTTATTACATGTCTAAGTATATAAAAAAAATCAGCTGGTCTCTATTAGTATTTCTCCTCTGATATGGTTCTGGGCATCAGATTGTGGGGGAAAAAACTGGAACACTCAATGAAGTTATCAGCTGATATTTTGGCCAAAATAGAACAATGGTGTCTCAAGTAATTGATGTCTGAAGTAATGACAAAAAAAGTCTGAATTCTCAAACATACATTTTTTTTCTTGCCTTTAAAGCTATACTTCACCAACAAGTATATTTCTTCATCATTTACTCTCACTCAAGTGGTTCTAATTAATGACATTCTGTTGACCACAAAACAAGATTTTCTGAAGAATGTTGGAAAAAAGCTGCCATTGACATCCACAGTAGCTACAAAAAAGTAATGCCTTTTTTCCCAACGTTCTTTGGTATATTTTCACTTTATTTTGATGGTTTGTTTTTTGATTTTAAGCTACATTGCATACACATGCCAACCAGTGGTGGAAAGAGTACTGAAAAATCATACTTAAGTAAAAGTACCATTACTTGTCTAAAAATGTAGTGGAAGTAGAGTAAAAGTATCTGTTATGAATATTACTCAAAGGATGAGTAAAAAGTATCTCTTTTAAAAGTACTCAAGAGTAGTCAGTAGTGAGTATTACGCTGTGAAAAGCTGATGTGTTTACATGTAATTTGCGGATGTGTAAACGTAACATTCTGTAGGCACACAAGGTCACAATATGTTAATATTAGGTTAGATTTAGTTTGTGATGTCAGGTGACCAAAATTCAATGTCTAGCCAACGTCTAAGGACAATCTTATTTGTCCTTATTATTTGACAATCTTACTTCTGCTGTCTTCATTATTTTCAAACACACAGATTGATTTATAATTTAAAATGGCATCTTTGGATCTCTTTTTTGCTGGAGATACTGTTATCCTAAAAAACAAAAAAAAAATTAATAAAAAAATAAAAACTTACATATACCGTAGGAATGGTATAACAGAACATTTTTGTGGTTTTAAAACCTTGACGTTTCCAAACCGCAGTATACCTTGAAAACGGTGAGCGTCTCATGCCTAAACCAACCACACAATGGAAACATAGCTTTGATTACGGCATCCTCCATTTGAGAATTTTGTTGAATGCTTGATATTGCTGTTGACCGCAACCAGGAAAATGGTCTGGGAGGAAATAAATTCTCGGCAACTGAGCCTATTTCATATACCCGAGTTTCTGTAACTACCAGGTCAAAAACTACCACACGGTTGAAAAGCTGTTTTCAAACATAACAATAACTTCAAGTATAGTAAATATATAGAATGTACGACTATGTGCAATATGGAGATTTTTCACAAACATGCATTAGTTCAAACATGTTCATAACTTTGCAGTCAGTAAGATAAAAAAAACAAGAAAAAATGGGTGATTTTATTCAAAAGTAAAAAAATCCTGTAAATCCTTTAAATGTATCATGATATGAAAAAAATATTAAGCAAAAACTATTTTATACATGGATAATGATAAGAACTGTTTTTTAAGCACTAATTTGGCATATTAGAAAGATTTCATAAGCATCATGTGACAGTGCAGACTGGAGTAATGGTATATATTATGTATTTGAATCAATTGTATTACTACAATAATGTGTTTTGTCGACAGAGGATGAGAGAGGTGATAGATGAGAAGGATATGGAGATCAAGAAGCTAAAAGAGGAAGGAAGTGCTGTCCAGCTGCTTGTATCTCTCCTTGGACAGCAGTTAGAGGAGGCCAAATTAGAGCTTCAGGTGCCCTGTGTTTTACACAAATGTTTTTTTTAATTAGGGGGTTGATTGGTCAGTTTTTTCTTAGGTGATGACACAGATTAACCTTATTACGTTTGTTCATATTTGCAGACAACGAAGGAGTATCATGAGAAGACAAAAGAGATTGGAAATAATCATCCTACAGTTACAAACAGAATTTCCCAGTTGGCTAAAAAAGTGGATGCTGTGAGGAAACTAAGGTAAGATTACGTTTCTTTTTTAACTTTTATCCTGTTTTAGTTTCTTAAAGAGCCCATATTATACATGAAATAGGGTCATATTTAGGTTGTAAGGGTCTCCAACAACAGTCTAATATGCATGCAAGATCAAAAAACACTTTCATGGTCTTATAATCTGCATTTATTTTTACCTAATTATCCCAGCGACTCCCATATGAATCGTACAGGGATTCATTTGTTCCCAAACCCCTCCTCAGCGCGAAGCTAATTTACGCTGAATGGACGGATGACAGCCTGATGACAGATTGGTCGACGACACTGACAGGCTTCAGCGCGAGACAGAGTGAAATGCCCAGCAGATAATCAACAATATAAAAGTAGTCACAGTGCATACACGCTTCATAGTGGATTTTGGCTGCCAGTGGGTGAATATAAATACAGACGATGGACTAGCAAATACTGACGACTAACTATTTTATCAAGCAAAAAGTCCAAGAACTGGCGAGGAGATCTCCTAGCCCATCACAGGCTACCTGCTCTTTTCACACACACACACACACACAGGGCCGGCGCGTCCATAGCGGCGTCGGCGACACCTCCCTCACCACCCGCGTCCTCAGTTATATCCGCAAATAATAACCCCCCCCACCGCTCCCGTCTTCAATTTCAACAGCGACCCGGTCCTCACTTTACTAACGGGTCCCTTTCGTTTTCACTATCGCGTTGAGGGCGGCGTGATCATCCTTTGCCTAGAGCGGCAGTTCAGCTTGCTCTGGTGCTACGCACACACATTACACTCCTCCCCAGAGAACACAACACACACGCCTAGAGCGCCAGTTCAGCTTCTTCCGGTGCTACGCACACACATTACACTCCTCCCCAGAGAACACAACACACACGCCTAGAGCGCCAGTTCAGCTTGCTGGGTGCAATTTAGACACCTCACCTCGAACCTGAGCTGAACTATTTTGAAACTTGACCATTGCGTGTGTGTAGAAACAGCTGACGATCCGTAAACAAAGCGGCACGTGTCGTGTTTTCAACGTGGTTTTACACGCGATATGAGAATAAAGAGTTAACCTGATACAGTACACGCGGTTACAAGTTACAAAACACAACTAAATACATAATTTGCAAGCTAGAGTAAATGAGGCAACAATTTTAATCGCACGTACTTACACTTGTGAAATGGGGGAAGAAACTGATTCATGATGCACTGATCCATGTTCTGACAGTCTTTACTTATCCTTCCTTTAACAAACTGATGAAGTCTTCTTTGTAAGCATGTAGTTTCCAGAAGCACTCGATCTGCTCAAGGCTGGGCTATATTGCTGAGCTTTCATCTTTGATTAGACTGTCAATAATATCCATCTGCACAGCGTGACTTCATTGGACCGGTGTCTGTGTGTGTCTCTGTGTGTGTGTGTGTTGCTTTTTTTCTGTTAGTGGGCAGGGCCGCAGGTTTCAAATCTCCCGGGTTTGCACGCGCAACTACTTGTGTTTCATAGCCGCGTCATCACGAAACACCTAATGACTCGTTATCAAGACGACTCGTTTGAAGCACTATGAGTCGACTGTTTTATAGATGAATCAACAGTTTTAAACACTGTACACTTACAGATTTAAGCCTTAGCCGGACATTTCACTTCACTTAGAGCTGTGTGACACACTATATGGAAGAGCATTTTCAAAAACCCATAATATGGGCTCTTTAATATATGCTTATTAATATACACTTGTTATTTGCTTAAAATTCTGTTCTTCCAATTGAAGATGTCAAGGTCTAAAAGGGGAAATGTATCTTAGGAGTATATTTACTGCTTATTACATATTAAATAATGGAGTGGTGTTTCTTCTAAAAGCTGGAATGTCCTTACGATTGAACAGACAACTATGAGCTATTTGGAATTAATTAGTCAAGTGTTTAAAAGTATGTGATTTGATCTGTTTTGCAACAATTAAACGGATAAATAGAGCGAGTTACAGGACTCCTGTGTCCCTGGGAGCAAAATATAAGATGATCAGAGAAAGTGAAAGTCAGATCGCAAATAAAATGAAGAGCTTTACTGATTTCCCTTCATTATCACGGCTCGCTGCAGCAAAATGACATAAAAACCCCCTTTTCAAGATTTAAGATAAGTCTTTTGTATCTCCAGAATGTTTCTGTAAAGTTTCAGCTCAATGCCCATCAGATTATTTATTATAGCTTGCAGAATATTGAACTTTACTGCTCTGAACACATTGTAGCTGTTTTTGTTGCCTGTGCCTTTAATGCTAGCTTTCCCCGCCCACTGTTCCCACGTGCCTGTCAGATAAACAGCGCATAAACAGCGATAAACAGGCAGACATGAAGGAAGCAGATCTTATGTAAAGTTTGTAAGAAATACAGTAAGAACTTTCTCAATGATTATTTGATCTATTTATTTTGGAGTTAATTTAAGCCTTTCTGCAATGAGTCACGGACAATGTCGTTGCAAAGTTCATGCACACACAGACAGCGCACACACACAGCGTGTGCGTTTAACTTTGCACTGTTTTTGCACTGCAAATGTGTCAGGATACACGTTAATATCCACTGCTGTATGGACATCCGTTATGTTAATGTACCAAATAAACCTGATTTAACATCCACTAAAACGAGACTGGAGCGTCATGTTTTATAATTGTACTGACATGCGGCTGTGATGATTAAGACTGTAAAATCGCTGTAATTCATTACAAACATGCACTGTTTTAAAAAATATTTTAAACTTGTAAAACTTATTCTTGATCACATTTTTTGATGACTGATGATCACAGAGAGCTGAACAGATCTTTTAATCCCAGTTGCTTTGCGCATGTCCTGTCTTTTTGATATGATTATAGGTGTTGCTTCAGAGAAGGAAATTTAAAAAAAGAGACTTATTGTCTTTATATCACTCCAATATGACTGTGGACACACTATACCTACCACAGTTTTGTCCAAACAGCTTACAAAAGATTATTTTCATCATAGTTACCCTTTAAATTGCACTTTAGGCTGAATGCTAGTATCTTTGGAAAAATCTAGTAAAATATTATGTACTTTCATCATGGCAAAATAAAAACAAATCAGCTATTAGAAAATACTTATTAAAACTGTGATGTTTAGAAAAAAAGTCTTCTTTTTGTTAAACTGAAATTGAGGAAAATATACAGAGGTGGCTAATAATTGAGGAGGACTAATAATTCAACTGTATACAGTATATATACAACTTTAAAATCAGGTGTGATTTGAAGTAGGTAAAATTTAAAGGAATATCAACAAAGAATCAAAGACACATATTGTAGAGTGGGCTTTTTTCTAACAGATCACCAAACAGAAGTAAGAACACCCTAACAATTGCATAGCAACATACAATTACCCTAAACTTCTAGCTTTAAAATATGTTACAGGCAGTTAACTTGTACAACATTAAAGCATATAAAATAAAAAGTCACAAGGCTCAATGAAATTGGTTTTAATTTATTAGTCTTGACACTAGTCTCAATGAGCTATATGCACACAGACTTCTAATTCTCAGCCAGGCAGCCCAAGGGATCTTCACTTTACTTTCAAAAATCAGCAATCTTCACTGCCTGTTAGATATAGGATATGAAGTGGGTCTCAGATCTGATCTCAGATTACTGGTCTATAAATCACTAAATGGCCTAGGACCTCAATACATTACAGATATGCTCACTGAATACAAACGTAACAGATCACTTAGATGTTTAGGATCATATAAACTAGAAATTCCAAGAGTTCGGTCAAAGCAGGGTGAATCAGCTTCCTGAAATGATCAGATGTGCTCCAACATTAGGCCCATTCAAATCAACACTAAAAACACATCTGTTCAGCTGTGCCTTTACTGAATGAGCAATGTGCTACGTCCGACAGATCGCACTATTATGTTTTTCTCTTCTTTTTCATTGTTTTACAACCTGTTTTAACACATTTTATCTGTTTTTATTAAGTCTGTTTTTTAATCATATTTATTATTTGTTTTTTATTTTTCTTATACTTGTCTCTTTTATTCCTGTTTATGTAAAGCACTTCGAATTGCAACGGTGTATGAAATGTGCTATATAAATAAACTTGCCTTGCCCAGTATTTTCAATGGAATTTCTGGGCTAGCGTGTTCCTACCGATGGCGCTAGTGGTTACATCAGTCTTTCATCTAATTTTACGCTTGAACAGCTAAATGAAGGCTTAAGTCTGTTTAACTGAATGTATTTCAATTACATTACAACATCGATGCTGTAAAAACAACCTTGTGAAATAGAAAATAGTCACATTAAGCTTTCACCAGAAGTTTATCTTTGGCTTCAAATCTCTAGCTGTGCACAGAGCCCATCAGAATTTGTGTACAGTACCTATGTTTGCTAAATTCTTTGACATTCTCACCACTAATTGAGTTTTTTTGGCTGTATTCTGCACATCATAGGGCTCTCCACATCCTATTTAATATGCAGTTATTTATTTAAACAGTTTTTAGTGCTTTGTCTTGGTAATTCAAAAATGCACATGCCATTTAATATGGGTTTAATATTTTAGGGGGAGGAACCCATGCTCCACTGATGAAGATCACCTATTACAGTCCATCACCATCATCAAAAACTACAGAATTTCAATGCCCATGAGCTCAGAGAGGCTGGAACTTGCATGGAAAGCTTATGACCAAGCTTTGGAAAATCTGAAAGGCTGTCAAACCGTGAGTTATACACTCTTAATGTACACTCTTCTTATCTTGAATAAATAGTGGTCATATAGATGAATGTCAGTTGTCTTTAAAATTATTGGAGTATTAAGCAGTGTATGAGATGAGTCAAATATTGTTTTTAAGAATCATTGACTGTGTTTATGGTGGCTCAGGGGTTAGCACTGTCACCTCACTCCAAGAAGGTTGATTGTTAAAGTCCCGGCTGGGCCAGTTGGCATTTCTGAGTTTGCATGTTTTCCCCATTTTTTTGTGGGTTATCTCCGGGTGCTCTGGTTTCCCAGTACTGGGTCGCAGCTGGAAGGGCATCCGCACATATGCCAGAATAGTTGGTGTTTCACTCCTCCGTGGCTACCCCTGATAAATAAGGGACTAAGCTGAAGGAAAATGAATGAATGAATGAATGAATGAATAAATGAATGATCAAATTATTTTTACCTTAACCTAAATACAGTAAAACAATACCATAATTAAGATGTTTAATGAGAGTTGCTTTTAGAATGTTTCTTTCATGTTCCTGTTTTATATGTTATAGTACATTAATCAATGTTTTGTCATTACATCACCACGCAATGCTATGCAACGTGTCCTCTGGCGTGTCATGCATCAACAGTTTGTGTGGGTAATGGTTCTGTATGTAATATCAGGCATTTTATTTTTTATTTCTGACAATTTCGACTGCAGTTAATTACAATGCTATATGTGCAAACTATATAAATTCTTCAGCAACAGGCTTCCTGCGCTTTCATTCAGCACCCCTCCCTGTGACAAACTTGAATGCAAGTATCAAGTAAGGACTGGTGGGAGAGAGATGTTTTAATGTAATTTGATGACGTCTGTAAATTGGTGTAAGGTGTAAGTTTTTAATGGTATGATAACCCTGGATAAAAATATCAAGGTTTCATGGTATTGTGATTACTGCTCTAAAATATGTTCTTTTTAAATGTCTGGGTAAAAAACAATAACTTTTAATTTGAACACAAAGTTTCAAATGTTTTAGCGAAATAGCATACTATTCCATGATGCACCGGGAGAGAATTCATGAACGTGAGTGAAGCGATGAAACTGATGCATGTATGTCATGTGATGATGAAAAAATGGCATCCGTAGTACGTCCAAATTCCATTCATACTAGTCACTTTCATACTGTATAGAACGTACTTTTCTAACAGTCGAGTAGTAAATTCAAATTCATATGCAGTACCTACTGAGTAGGTGATTTCGGATGCAGACAATATATTTTATTTTGAGAAACATTTTAAAGATTTGGAACAGTAAACATATCAGGATAAATAATTCAAATGAAGTATTGACTTCTGCTGTCTTCATTAGTTTCAAAAACAGATTTCTTTGCAATTTAAAATGGCATCTTTGAATATCTTTTCTGCTTGAGACACTGTTGTCTTGAAAATCTAAAAAATAAATAAATGTGCATATACCGTAGGAACGGTATAACTGAAAATTTTGGTGATTTTAAAACCTTGACTTTTCCAAACCGTGGTATACCTTAAAAAAACAGTTATTGTCCAATGCCTAGATGGTTGTGGTCTTGTACAGAAATGGTAGCTGTGGAAAATACAGAGTCAAACGGCTGACCACTCCCTGTTTGTATCTATTTGCAAATTTCAGCAAAAGGTCCTACATTATGGTAATAGTTTGTTTAAGATGTTTATATGTCTGTAATGCACTCCAATAATGCGAATAAAATAGGAATTTTCGACATGTCTTAATTCTCTTTGTGTTTGTTGCGATCATAAAAAATTGGTTTACTTTGTAGACTTATCATTGTATATATTAATATCATCTTAATTGTATTAAAATCTGAGTATTGTTGTCCATGCAGACATACTTATTGTGTATTACTCACTAGTAGCCTCTTAGCAGCATTTATTATAGTTTTACTTATCTTCAGTTGGGATGACATAGTTTTTAACATCGCTTGTGTGTTTGTTTTGTCAGATTACAAAAATAGAGCCACTGGTGAACAGCAGGAATGAGGCTCGTGGTGCTCTTTTACTAGCTGTTGATGACTTCCTGCAGGAGGTGGACAAGCTTCCAGTCAGTGAACGGCCAAATCGTCTGACGGTATGCAGTGAAATCAGATACAAATCAGAATTATTTTAATACTTGTATGTACTTTTCACTTTTTTCCAAGTGACTGCAAGTGTTGCGTTTCAAACAGTGGGTTGCAATTCCAATTTGGAGAACTTTTGTATATGATAACTAAAACAATTCAGTTAAAATAAAAAGTTGTGCTACAGTTAATTCATATAGGAAGTGACAACTGAGTTGGAGCTGTGTGTCTTTGTCCTTTATTTATATTCATCATGAAAATAATGTTACACTTTTTATCATAGAAATTAGTGTCACAAATCTATCAGTGATCAACGTTTTTTTCTTTTAGTTCACTGTTTTTTGTTTCTCCAAATTACTTTCGTTTTGTATTCCCAAGTATCAGCAAGATTTTTAAAAGACTTGTTTTGAGTTCTGTTGATTGCTTCGGTCTGCTCATTTTGTTAAATATAATAAGTTGCCTTGTAATATTTGATGGATGAAATTTCAGCAGAATAATTTCCACCTTATTGTACCTAGTTTTTAAAACATTTCACATGTTTTAGGCCCTATTTACACTATTACGTTTTAGTTTTAAAACTCATAACTTTTGCTACAGTTACGCCTTCTGTCCACACTACCTCAGAGTTTTCGAGCCCCGAAAACAGCATTTCGAAAATGCTGTAGAGGCCATTTTCATTTCAAAACACTGCTGCTTCATGTCAGTGTAGATGGGGGAAAACGGAGACATCTGAAAACGGAGTGTGGCTGCCGACATTCACCTATCTGATTCACCCTTTTTTCCTCAATATTAAGTCCACAAAGTTCAGTCTTGCATCATTTCCTTAGGTTCAGACTTTGCAAGTTTCGTATGGAAAACAAACTCCAGAGGACATGTCGAGTAATTCTTCAAAGAGAACAGTTTACTTTGTAATGCCATTTGCTTCACTCTGGCTATGTTGTTGTTATCTTATCAGTAAAATGAAAACATGACATAAGGAACTGCCTATTTTCATTTTGATATTAAAAACTTAACAGACACCAAACATGTTAAGGCACTGTATAGCTACATATTTATACGACCGTCATCTTCACTGTATTCGTATTTATAACAAACAGCCTATAACATTACTGCCTCCTTTCATTTTCATTGAAAAATATGAAACATACCCTCTCTTTTGCTGGATATCAGTTTTAATAATCAATAATGGCCATTATAAAAGTATGACGTACAATAAGTTTATACATTATAGGAAATAAATGCAAGCAATCAGTCAAATATGCAGAATCAGTGTATGCGGTTACATTAATCAATATATTAACTTATTTTTGCGCTGAGCCAAAACACATTACCTGAGAACAAGTAATAGATTTTAAAAACCAAAGAGTTGTTAGATATAGACAAGATGAATTATGACGTTTAACAACTATAGTCAGATGAGATCCAGCGCTAGATCCTTGATGAACTGTCTGACGTGCACTGCTCTCATCTGGGGAGGTGTGCTCAAAGCACCCGCTGACTGCCTGGAGCTCAGATGTCCGTATACGCTGCAGTGCATGCCAGAGGAAGATCTTTTCAGAAACGCTAGGTGAAACGCCAGTGTGGATGCGGATCGTTTTCGTTCTAAAACGCCATTTTAAAACTAAAACAGATTAGTGTAAACGGGGCCTAAATTTAATGAAAGTTACTCCCAGTCCGATAATTCATGCAAATCATCATCAAGCATAGGGAAAATGTGGAAAATATATATATTTATACATTTAGTTTTTCTTAGAATTGTAGTTATATTCATTATTTTATATCTTTTGTTTCAGTTTTGGTTTTGGCTGTATGTTTAGTTGATTTTTAAGTTTTATAGTAGTTCATCAACCTAAAGGAGAAGATAGATTTGCGCTACTAAGTCCCAATCCAATATTTTTAATAAGTACCATATTTTTGTACCCCTACCCCTTGCCCTTCCCCTTGGCCCTTGAAACAGAGTGTGAAGAGGAAGTGCTTCAAAATTTACCCCTAAGAACACCACTACAACACCTGCACACTTCATTATATTTCATCGTGATCTTTTGCTTCATATGAGATCAGACGATTGTGACTGCTGTAGTTATTCTACTTACTTTATTTTTAGTATATATTTTCAAGAAATCACTGAAGACAACAATATCATGTTGTCATATCGATATAATGTGGCAATAAGATCGTAACTGTACTCTGCATCTGCACAGTGGCCATATTTGTCTATGCAAACACACAAAAACAACATTAACATTATACCAGAAACTGTAAAAGGGCCATTCCCAGCCACTAGACTTTTCTGACAGGGTATTCAAGTCTCACAGAGTGACAGAGTGTTGTGGGACTGCTGTACAGGAGTTATTATTGTGGATTATAGATCACAAAATTTACCGTTTTGTTTTATTTTAGCGTTTTGTTTTTTTAAACATGACGGTAAAACACAAACGCAGTTATGAATGTATTAAAACATATGCTTGTTTGTTGTACAAATTTGTAAAAATTACAAAATAGTA
Organism: Danio aesculapii; assembly: GCF_903798145.1. Taxonomy (NCBI): domain Eukaryota; kingdom Metazoa; phylum Chordata; class Actinopteri; order Cypriniformes; family Danionidae; genus Danio; species Danio aesculapii. Next base: position 41,006,461 of record NC_079450.1, on the reverse strand, counting down.
ATTTGTGCATCCCCAGACTTCTTGGGTTTGGAGTTGGGGTCCTGAAAAATCTCTGTTTAAAGGGGTATCTAGCCCTTCCCCTTAGCCCTACGCCTTTCAGCTAAAGAGAATTGGGACACCCCTACCCTTTCACATGAACGCGCAAATATAGGGGTAGGGGTAAGGGGAAGGACTAAGGGATAGAATTGGGATTGGGCCTAAGTGTCACCTAGTGAAAAACATAAACTATATTTTCAAATGATATTCTTCCTGACAGTTAAAAGTATTCTTCCTACTAAAAGCATTTATAAAATTATGGATTTTTTTTCACCATTTTGCAATGTGTAAGTAAGCACTTTTTTGTGATTGTTAGATTTCTGATTGATTTGCTACTTTGGATAAATGGCTACAAATAACAAATGGCAGTTAATTGTCAAACTACTTGTACTATCATAAACACACTGGTTTTTAGCTCATTATAATTATAATATTACAACTCCAAATCAGAAAAATTTGGGACCGGATAGAAAATGCAAATAAAAAAGAAGGTAGTAATTTTCAAATTTACTTTGATTTGTATTCTTTGCAGACAATATGAACACAAAATATTTTATGTTTTGTTTGGTCAACTCCATTTCATTTGTAAACATACATCCTTTCCTGTCATGTAAACCTGCAACACATTAAAAAAAAACTGTTTGGACAGGAGAAGTTTAGACCTAGTAATCAGGTAAATTGGTTAAATAATTATGTCATTTGAAACAGGTGATGTCAACAGGGGATTGTAATTATGGTTTGGTACAAAAGCAGCATCCAAGAAAGGTCTAGTCCTTTAAGAGCAAAGATGGGGTGAGGATCACCAGTTTTTCCAACAAATACGTGAGAAAATAATTGAAATGTTTAAAATCAATGTTCCTCAAAGAAAGATAGGAAGACATTTGGGTATTTCTCCTTCAACAGTGCAAAAAATTCAAGGAATCTGTAAGAATTTCAGTGTGTAAAGGACATGTGTGCAAGCCTAAGCTAAACTACCTTGAGCTCTGATCCCTCGGTCGGCACTGTCAAAAATTTTCATTTATCTATAAGCAATATCACTACATGGACTCAGGACTACTTTGGCAAACCTTTGTTAAGTACCACAATATGTAGCTAAATCCACAAATGCAAGTTAAAAATGCACTGTGCCAAAAGGAAACTTTATGTTAACGGTGTCCAGAAGCGCTGTCGACTCCTCAGGGCTTAGAGGCATCTGAGATGGACCATCACACAGTGGAAATGTGTACTGTGGTCAAATGAATAAGTATTTTTGGGGAGAAAAATATGCTGTATGCTCTTGACTAAAGAAGAAAAGGATCATCCAGACTGTTACCAGCAAGAAGTCCAAAAACAAGTGTCTTTCATGGTATGGGGTTGTGTCAGTGCCCTTGGCAAAGGTAAAAAAAGAATGAATGAATAAACGGGGTTAAGAATATTTGTTTTGATATAAATATCTCAAACGGTTCACCTTTAATCATGTTTTTATACTGTATTTCTTTTCAACTTTAACCATGTTTCTTACATTTTATTTCAGCTCTGCAAAATAAATGTAACAATAACATTTCATATCGTTTTTGTTGTAGCTTGACTTACCAAAATTTTACCGAATTCTTTTTTTCTCTAACAGAGTTGGTTTTGTATTGAATTTAGTCAGATTAGGCCTCCATAAAGAATTACATGTATTTATGTAAAATGTGATCTGGTTTCCATTTTGGACTGCCTTTAGTTTCTTGTCTCCTATCTAAGAAAAGTGTGAAAACCCCATAATTAAAAAAAACAAAAACAGCATAAAGAATGTAGTGATTTGCCTACCAGCTTTTCATAAACTGTATCTTCTGCATCTACAGGAAGTTGCATCATCATTGACTGGAGTATTTAGCTCTTTTATGCTGCTGGAGCAGATCGATGAGTACGCGTTTGAAAAATTCTGTGAGTGGAAAAGACACAAACAACAGAGAATCACAACTGTGCAAAAAGCTACAGATGAGGCTCTCCTTGTTCTTAGTGGCTGGGCATCCAAGTTTAGCATGGTATGTTTGCTAATGTAAACCTCATGACAGTCATGTGTCTTTTTACTGGGTATTTATTAACTGGTTATTTGACCATTTGCTTTGTAATTTTGATGAATAGATATGGTTATATTATCAGATTGTAGTGTAACACTCCATAATATAAAAACTTTGTTCATTTTCAGTTTTTGTGTTTGATGGAGAAAACATCAGTGACTGAAAAAGATGTTTCTGAAGGTGTGGATGAGATCCTGATGAATGCTGACAATGCCCTGTCTGAAGAACTCAATAATGAATTCTCAGTAAGACCAAATTATTTGTTCTTCTTAATACTTTGATCCCACCATGACTGCCTCTCAATGTGAATTCCCTTTCTTTTGATCTGGAATTTTCAAAAAGTACAGACTTCCGTACAAGTCGGTATTGAAATTGGAAAAAACATCCATTTCCCACTAACGTGTGAGTACTTTTGAGCAGCTTCTTATTGGTGATATCAGATGCCCATTTTACATACATTTATTTGGATATTAGGGTCTTGAAGAAAAGTTTTAAAGTCTTTGATAAAATGTCTCAATGGTGGTGTAAGGCCCCTTAACACACACATTTATTGCACCATGCAGCTGTGGTGATTCCAGTGGTTATGAATTCCAAAGCAATTTTACTGTCTTTACTTTATTACAAAAATGCTGTGTTTTTAAAAAGTTTGAAGTGTTTGATGAGTTTTTTTATTCCAGTTCCTTTGCAAATCCTGTTCTGTGGACATGTTTATACATGTTGCTATGGAGACATGTTCAGGGATGGGGAATTATTTTAAAATAAAATACCAAATATCTCAGTTTTACGTGTATCAAAATAAACTACAAAATACATCAGCCGCAACAAGTTTTCAAAATAAATTACTGTATTTTGTATTTTGAAAATACTACAAAATTCACAAACCTTCAATCAATAGGCACATTTGTTCAATCCCTTCACCATTAAACTGACTTTTTATCAGTTTATAATTTATTTTTGTTCAATAAATGTAGTTTATTTGCAATTGAAATCTTCTACTTAATGTAAAAACATGATTTCTGAAAACTACTAAAATCTCAAGTTTTAGCAATTTCCATAAATCATGTTTTTGCTATTGTACTCTTCAATACATATTGAACATAAAACATGATATCTCCAAAAATTTTAGTTATCTTTTTTTTGCAAAAAAAACTCTTGTTGTATTTGTGTCTCGTATACTGTATTGTGCCATTTTGGCATCTCTTCATTAACTATACACTGCATCTGCTGATCAGCTACTAGCATTTGAAACAGTCACAACAGCAATTACAAGTATTGTAGGAATTGCCACTGTAGGACTTATTTGTATGTTGTTTGTCTTATTTTATTGGCATCTACATCAGCAATCCATCTAAAACTACTATTATTTGTACAGTATACTCATTCTTCCAAGATGTTTTCAGTTCTTTAAGTGGAAGTTTCCCAGTTTACCCCCTTATTGAACAGTACACAATCTTTAGGTCTTATATTTCTGAAGCACTGAGACTGACAATGATTATGTGCTGAAGGCTCCACATTCTGTTCTGATATTTTATTCCATCTAATTTCTTAAGCAAAGATGCTAATACCAAATTGTACAATATACTGCTATTATATATTACTGGTCTGAGCATTGTGCAGTATATTATTTTCAATAATTGTGGACTTGCTCCCAAATCTACCCATGCCATTTGTCTGTTATTTTCTTTATGTGTGTTGCATTATTTCCATCCATACTCGAAGCATTGACCACCTCTTAATCAATTTTCTGTTCTGATCCCAAGCCTTGGCAAATAACAGAAAGAACCAATATGAGGCTGCATTTTTGTGATGTCATCATGTAGAGTTCTTACAAAGTATTTTAAAAATGCAAGACACTTAAGTATTTTGATACAAAATGTTAACCCAATTTCAGAAACCTTATCAAATACAAATTACAAACTTTTTGGTCCAGATGGGATGATTCAGTTTGGTGTTTGCCGGCCTTTAAACACCGTTGATTGGCCATTGTGTTCATATGCTCAGCAGATACCTGTGATTGGCTCCAGTAATCATCGCTTTATGCTGTGCCCCAAGCATTTACACAGATACACATAAACTGAAGCATTTTTAAGCCTTGCAATCCACAGATGAATCAACAGATGTATGCAACTTTTAAATGCATGTATCAATATCATCACTTCACAAGTTCAGTACCATTTGGTACTGAAATTGTTACGTTTCATAGACCTATTTTGAAGTGCAAAAATGCTCGTTTTTTTTTTTTTTTTGAAATTTTTTAAATGTGTTTGTATAAATGTAAAATGCAACCTTACTGTTACTCAGTTGGAAATAATATATTTTACACTTATACTTTCACAGAAACAAAACAATCAAGAGAGGAAAGTGGTGTTTAATGCCTTTCACAAAGCCATGCAAGACATCCAGAAAGAACAAAGGTTGTTGGAAGAGATAAAGAAAATGTATGACCTCAACACAAAGGTAAAGGTGTGAGTAGCTGCTGTTCTTAGATTTATAGATTTATTTAGACAAATTTAGGGAATAATATAATAAGTTTACGGATTATGTATGTCACTGACTACAAAAAAGGCAAAAATATATAGTGGACAGATGATTTTATTTTAAAACCTTATGTGCAAAAAAAGGATAATAGCATCAAAAATAAGCATTTATTGAGCAATACCAGTTCGACAGTATGATTATGCTTACCAAGAGTGCTAACTTTGATCAAAAATACCGTAAAAACCTTTTAAATGTTATAAAATTGTTAACTTTAAAATATGTTTTTTTCTGTTTTCTAATACATTAATATTTACTCCTGAGATGGCACCACTTAATATTATGCAGTCTTCATTGTCATATGATGTTTCAGAAATCATTTTATGCTGATTTGTGTGCTAATGATACATAATTATAAGTTTAAAAATCTAAAGTTGTTCAGTTTAATTTTATTTGGAAACTGCAATACATTTATTTATGTAGAATACTCAGAAGAATGCAGAGATAAGAACAACATTAATTCTGAAATATAAAATCTTTTAAGACGTACTGAAGATGTCTCCACTATCGCTATTATTCAGTTAAATGAATCCTTCTTGTATTGATCGATTAATTGTTAGATAGATTTGTCATACATAATGCTGGTGTTTGAGATGCTATGTTATTGTCATTATTGGTTTCACTGGTCATCACAGCTATAATGTGTAACTGCATAATGTGTATAATGTGTAACTGCAGTTTAAGCAGGAAGTACAGCAGTGGCAGAGCAGCCCTCCTAAAGCAGATGAGCTGTTTGTGGTGAAGAAGCGGATCAGGAACCTGCGATCTCAGCTGCGATGGAAACTGGTAGAAGTTAGCTGTCTGGAGGAGGTGAGAACAGCTTTCTTAATCTCCTCTGAGAAACCACAATATGGGAATGCTCTTCACTAAATGACGAACTCTGATGAATATAATGAATATGGAGTTATCATTATCAGTTTGATTTTCATGTAGTTTGCTTTTTGATTTTTTTTGTCACACTTTGTTTTTATTAGTTCATGTTAGTAAATTCATTACCTAACATTAACTAATAAAAATGTATTGTAAAGTGTGACCCAAAAAAATGATGCATCTTAATAAATGACTTTTTTTTTGCCATTAACTAATGTTAACTAATACTTCATTGTTTGTTCATGTTTTAGTAAATACATTAACTAACATATAAAGTGTCACCGATTTTGTTTTGCATCCAAATGAAAATGATTGGTTTATTAGTCTGTGTTTCTTGCAGGCAGAAGAGCTGGATCTGCCTGAGATTCTTAAAAAGAAAGAGGAGATCGCTGAGACAAGGAACGCTCTCTTTCAAGAAATCAGCCACGAGAAGCAGCAATATGTATGTTTAGATCTGCGTAATAGACACAGAGACCTGAACCAACATCCATAGAATTGTAGTACAGACATATCAGTTTTCTATTTGGTTTCAAGAATTTAATATTTAGCTCTCAAAAGAAGAACAAAGAGACATGAACAAGGGGAAACTTTTAAGCTTCTGAGATCTGCACACAGTATTTCACTTACTAAAAATTTGTATTTTTAAAATATAAATATCTTTGTGGCCTAAAATGATTTATTTTATGATAGTTTTTTTTAAAACATGTCTTTCCTTGCTTCATTTTTTGTATTTTGCTGTAAAAATACACATTTTGCAAAAGTTTTCCTTATTTAGAACCTTTTGGAATCGCAAAGTGGAGGGATTCTTATCGCATGAAGTCAGTGATATAAAATGACATTTATAACACAGTTTATTGATTATGCTTACTACAATACACTCACTGGCCACTTTATTAGGTACACCTGTCCAACTGCTCGTTAACGCAAATTTCTTATCAGCCAATCACATGGCATCAACTCAATGCTTTTAGGTATGTAGACATAGTCAAGACGATCTGCTGCCGTTCAAACAGAGCATCAAAATGGGGAAGAAAGGAGATTTAAGTGACTTTGAATGTGGCGTTGTTGTTGGTACCGGACGGGCTGGTCTGAGTATTTCAGAAACAGATGATCTACTGGAATTTTCACGCACAACCATCTTTAGGGGTTTAAGAAGAATGGTTTGAAAAAGCGAAAATATCCAGTGAGCGACAGTTATGTGGGTGCAAATGCCTTGTTGATGCCATAGGTCAGAGGAGAATGGCCAGACTGGTTCCAGCTGATAGAAAGGGAACGGTAACTCAAATAACCACTTGTTACAACCGAGGTATGCAAAAGAGCATCTCTGAATGCACAACACGTAGATCATCAAGGCGTATGGGCTACAGCAGCAGAAGACCACACCGGGTGTCACTCCTGTCAGCTAAGAACAGGAAACTGAGGCTACAATTCGCACAGGATCACCAAAATTGGACAATAGAAGATTGGTAAAAGGTTGCCTGGTTTGATGAGTCTGAATTTCTGCTGCAACATTCGTATAGTAGGGTCAGAATTTAGCATCAACAACATGAACGCATGGATCCATCCTGCCCTGTATCAACTGTTCCGGCTACTGGTGGTGGTGTAATGGTGTGGGGGGTATTTTCTCTGCACACTTTGTGCCCATTAGTACCAATTGAGCATTTTCAACTGAGTGTTGTTGCTGACCATGTCCATTCTTTATGTTTTGATGGCTACTTCCAGCAGGATAGCTCGCCGTGTCATAAAGTGCAAATCATCTCAGACTGGTTTCTTGAACATGACAATGAGTTCACTGTACTCAAATGACCTCCACAGTCACCAGAACTCAATCCAATAGAGCACCTTTGGGATGTGGTGGAATGGGAGATTCGAATGTGCAGCTGACAAATCTGCAGCAACTGCGTGATGCTGTCATGTCTATATGGACCAAAATATCAGGAATATTTCCAGTGCCTTGTTGAATCTATGCAATTAAATATTGAGGCAGTTCTGAAGGCAAAATGAGGTCTAACCTGGTACTAGTAAGGTGTACCTAATAAAGTGTACATGCAGGGAGATAAGTTTAACGTATAACCATCTTAAGCATTTTCTTTATTATGGTTTTCTATAGGAAAACACTGAATGTGCAATTTAGTAAGTTACTGTATGTTTATATTCTGAGCAAATCCTTTTGCTTATGCGCGATTAATATAATGAATGTAATTAAATATTGATGTTGGTCTTTGAGTATCACTATCTAACTAAATTAGTACTGTGTACAAACTTAGTCAAATTAATAGAGGTCAGTGGAGCACAGGCTTGTTTTGCCCTCCACATGAGCATTCATATGTGTGAGAAATTCTGTTTGTGCATATGATGAATCACAGAGATACTGGGTTCCTCCGGTGCAGGGATTGACCCCACAAATCTAAAGTAGCCTGAACATAAACTTATTTATAGCCTAACCACTTTAATTCAGATCAAGACAAAAACATGGTTCGGAAGATTCAACTGACTCCTTAAAATATTATTTAATTAATTTTATTCCAAAAAAGTTGCATACTGCTTCTTTATGCAAAATAGATTGGCAATTAGTTACTTAAATCTTCATTCTTAACTTTTATGCAGACATTGCTGTGTGAGCTAGTGAAAAGAAGCTTTCCTGAGTTACCAGTGATCTATCCTGATGCAGATATCAATGATTATATGGTGAGTACAACTATTGTAAGCACATACAAGCCTCTACACTTTAAAAGGTACAGCATTTATTTATTTGTATTTATTCATTTAACACATATTTAAGCACAGTAGCTATATCAGGGGTATATGAGCATGATATATGACACAATGAGCACTACAGAAGCACTTGCAGCTTGTTTATTTTGGAAATGCGCAGGTGTGTGAAGTTGCATAAAAATTCTTCGGTGGGCATGTGCCATTACAATAACTGTAGAAAGAGAAATGCCACATCAAGTTTACACGTTTAGTATCTGGTTGTTAGCTTGCAGTTAGCCATAGATATATACACTAGATATCGCAAACGGACCCTGAGCATGTGTCAATAGAGCTGCCACATTTGTCCAGTGCTCCCAGGACAAATGTCATTCAACTGTGGTAGTCAAGACTAAAGCCAATCTGAAGATGCTGGACTTTAGCGCTGTGTATGGGTGTAGTAACGAGCAAACGAAGAAAACAAAGCCCATGTAGCCTCGCCACTTGTGTGAATATAGCCTAAATTTCTTTAATAGAGGGGAGAGAGACTCCAGTGATCTTACCTGCTACTTGAGTTTTTTTGTTTTGTTTAAATTTTTTTTGTTAGTTTTTTTTAGCTTATGACACATTGTAACTTCTTATTAAGAATATATTTGAGACTATTATGGGCCCTATCATACACATGCTCAACAAACGTAAAAAATTAAATAGGTATGCTGATGGATGTCCTCGGTGGAGTGCATACAACACTATTCCCTTATCCACAAAGGAGAGAAAGACAAAGTAAAGAGACCGATTGGAGGAGGCTTGTTTGTTTATCCTCGTGCTGCAGATGGTCTGTTTAACTGTTTTCTCATTATTAAAGTGTTTAGTTTTTCCACTTACAAAGTCCGCCATGTAAATAGCTAAGGTGCCATGGCACAACGCAACTGACTTTAGGCTTTGCACCTAGATCGTTAAAGTAAAGCCCAAAATATCAGAGGCATATTTAAAAGCATATGGAAACATCCCTTATCTTAACACTTTGTTTTATGTTTCTTTACCGACTGTTCACACATTTGCAATAAAAAGGTAATTAATGCATTTTTTTTTTTTTTTTTGAGCACTAGGACAGAGAGATTTGTTTTTTATTATACTGCATGTCATTGCTTTCAGAGCTCTGCAGGGCTGTTAATGAAGAGCTTGGACAGAGACATGTTTGACGCAGAGCCGATGAAAGAGCTGAGTGGGAAGAGACCTCTTCTTAGCACAGACTTCCAGGGGCAGAAGGTTGTCCTGAAGGTCAGAGAGAGCATGTAATGTTAATTTGCTTTGCTTTAGTTTCAGTATTCATTATAGCTATATTCTCAATTTCTCAAAGTAAATACATACATGATTTAAACAGCTTGTTTGTGGTTAGTTCAGTTTTTAATGCTTTTAAAAGATGTTTCACCAATGGGAAATTTTATTTGTATATTAATATAGTTTTATTGTCTGGATTAATTTTATTAATTAAGCCAGTCCTATAAGCAACACATTTGTCTTTTCAAACTTTTTATAATATGCTGTTTTGGTGTGTGTGTATATATATGTGTATATATATATATATATATATATATATATATATATATGTATATATACATATATATATACATATATACATATATATATATATATATATATATACATACATATATACATATATATATATATATATATATATATATATATATATATATATATATATATATATATCATAAAATACTGCTCATCCCTGCATACTACACACACACGCACATATATATATATATATATATATATATATATATATATATATATATATATATATATATATATATATATATATATATATATATATATATATATATATATATATATATATATATGTGTATATGTATGTATATGTGTGTATATATATATATGTATATGTGTGTGTGTGTGTGTGTGTGTAGTATGCAGGGATGGGCAGTATTTTATGATGCATGTATTTCAAAAACATATTTTTAATACAAAATAGTATTTTGTCATTTGTATTTGATAGGGTCGATGAAAATGGCTTCATATTTTGTATCAAAATACTTTAGTGTCTTTTATTTTTGTATTTTTAAAATACTGTAAAATGCTTTGTAAGAAGTCTACATGATGACATCTTAAAAATGTGGCCTTTTAATAGTGGTGTTTTTTATTAGTTTGCCAAGGCTAGACTAGAAAAGTGATTAATATTGAAAAAGTTGATCAATGCTTGGAGTATGGATGGAAAATATGCATCACATATAAAAAAAAAATAACACACAAATAGCAGGGGTAAATTCGGGAGCAATTCAAAATAAGAAAGGAAAAAAAGCAAACAACAAAGTTCTATGATGGCGATACCTACAAAACGTCATTGCCTGTTTCAAATGCCAGCACCAGATCTCTAGGTGCTCTGTATGTTTTTATTTACAAACTTTGACATAGTTCCATCTTCCAACTTCCATCTCTTCATTGTTTTATGGAAGCAAAAACAGATATCATGTTTTATATTGTGTGTTGAAGAGTGCAAAAAATGATTTATGGAAATGACTAAAACTTTAGTAGATTTCAGAAATCGTGATTTTACATTTTCACACATTTCATTTGCAAAAAAACTCAACTAGATTTATTTAACAAATTATGTGAACAAAAACTTTAAATAACCTTTTCATATGTCACCCTTTTAAAATATAAGACAATATAAGAAAATAATTTTGACAATATAGAGAGATATATAGTGCTATATTCCAACTCGTTATCTGGATTAAATGGTTTGTACAGTGATTAAAGAGATCATCTTCAAGATGGGATTTTCTGTATAAAGTTTGTTTAAAATCTATACTAATATAAAAAAGAAACAAGTTACATTTTTAAGAATACCTCCTTGTGTACAGTAAAGGTGAATGAGATGCAAAGAAGGGATTCATTGAATAGGCCTGTTGATGGAAAGTTTGTGAACAAATGTCATGCTCCCTTGTAGAAGTATTTTGTAGTATATTCAAAATACAGTATTTTATTTTAATACTTGTTGCGGCTGCTGTATTGTTTTGTTTATTTTGATACACTTAAAATGAATGTATTTGGTATTTTATTTTAAAATCCATTACAGTGTATTTTTGCCCATCCCTGTATATATGTACAGTATGTATATAAAAAAAATCGCATTAACCTCAACACTAAATTAATCTATTAAATTTGAAACTTCCTTTTGTTATATATTTTGCTTGGAAGGTCATTTTTAGTAAACCGCATGTAAGATTTTTGTTACCTGACATACATACATTCTGCATATGGAGGAAGTTTTAAAACATGTTCTGCTGTTGCTGTAGACTGTTAAATGTTGAGTTGTTTGCAGTGCTACGCTGTGGATGGAGAGTCAGAGGTGAAGGTGCTTGAACAAGCTGCAGAGTATCACAGAGCTCAGCAGCACAATCCATCAACAACTGTTCCTCTTCTGGCACTATTCTGTGGCAAAGTTGTCTTTATATTTTATTTTGCAATCATAAAAGGACAAATGTACACTTGTGTACTAGTAAGTGCATGAAATGTCTTCTGTTTTCTTCAGTCTGATCCTTTGGCATACGTCATGGTACCACACTACTCTATTGGAAGTCTCAGAGCCATTCAGAAATCCTCTCCACTGTCCTCTTGTGTGAGTAAAAAAAAAAATTGTACACACACCAGAAGTGGTGCAAATTTACATCTGGGTTTCAGAACTAGATATACATCTGATGTAAAATTAATGTAAAAACTAATCTGGACACAATGCAATTTTTCCTTATGTTTGCTTTTCAAAACACTATTAGTTGGGTTTAGGTTCTTTGGTGAACTGCACAACAAGCCCCATATTTACATGGATGTGTACAAGAAGGTCATGTATTTGATATGTACAACACGGATTTCAAATTTGCAAAAATGTGGATCTGTCGTCTGAAACATGCAACAAAACGTTCTTGGGGCAACGTATTTTACTTTGGCAAAAATGTAGGCTAAGGCACACATTTTCAATATGCCTTGGCTGGGGTCTTCTAATCATTTTTATTAGTTTCTGCGTATCTGCATTTTCTACACCTACTACAGTGTAAATCAGACGGTGAAGCTAAACAGAAAGTACTTTAAGGGCTGGAACACACCAAGCTAATGGTTGGCTATTGGGATTCATTGGTCTGGCTAGTTTGATTGGTGTGTTACACGTCACCTCTTAGCAGGTTAATGTCGGATCATGTTGGCCTGTTTCAGCATGTTGAATTGGTTTTGGGCCGTTGGCGGAAGAGAGCGCTCTAACTGGTTATTCAGCAACAGATCAGCGCATAACGTAGTGGATTGACGCAACAAGTAAACAAATAAAATCCAGAAGGAACACAAAGAGGCCAGCTGTAATTTTCCTACATTTTTCAAGTATTAGCAACTGATATGAATTATTAGAATATCAAATATATTTGCAGGAGTTTATTTTGGTGTATCCTCATACATTATGCGTTATTATTATTAATCTTGTTATCATTATTAACATTTTTTGTGTAGGAGATCAGGAATGTGATGAAGGGTGTAGCACTGGGACTGCAGGGTCTTCATGCTGCATCAGTTACTTATGCATCTCTACATCCCAACAATGTGTTTGTCATCGGCCGAGAGAGAGGCATTGTTGGAGATTACGATTTCACCAAGACACCTGTAAGTGATTCTAATTACGTAGTATTTTGGGTTTGATTACTTTTTTTTTTTATTAGGAAAATCTTAATGTAAATAGCTTAGACCTGTGAAGCCCTCTTTACACAACCGATTTAAGGCAGCCCTAAAATGGGTCTGTGTCTGCTCAGAATTCAGTGTAGAGATGGTATTCCCCATTAAATGGTTTGTGTAACGGTGTGTAAATTTAGTTTTATTTTTACATTTTATGCCGTTTCAGGTTTGGTTTCTGTGACAGCTGATCCAACTAATCAAGTTGTTCAAAAGAGTCTCAAACACCTTGATTATTTGCATCAGCTGTGTTTAATTTTATATATATATATATATATATATATATATATATATATATATATATATATATATATATATATATATATATATATATATATATATATATATATATGCGACGCAGTGGTGCAGAAGGTAGTGCTGTCGCCTCACAGCAAGAAGGTCGCTGGTTCGAGCCTCAGCTGGGTCAGTTGGCATTTCTATGTGGGGTTTGCATGCTCTCCCTGTGTTCGCGTGGGTTTCCTCCAGGTGCTCCGGTTTCCCCCACTGTCCAAAGACATACGGTACAGGTGAATTGGGTAGGCTAAATTGTTCGTAGTGTATGAGTGTGTATGGATGTTTCCCAGTGATGGGTTGCAGCTGGAAGGGCATCCGCTGCTTAAAAAAAATATGTGCTGGATAAGTTGGCGGTTCATTCTGCTGTGGCGACCCCGGATTAATAAAGGGACTTAGCCAAAAAGAAAATGAATGAATGAATATATATATATATATATATATATATATATATATATATATATATATATATATATATATATATATATACACATCGGAATATGCATATGGAATTCATATACAAATGTGTTTATGTATAGTAATTATGGGCATTGCACTCTTTTATTTATAGATTTTTTAAGGGGCGAGACAGGATGGTAATGCAAGTTCACACAATCCTCCTCTGACTAGGGGAAATTGTGACAGGTCCTAGAAGACTATTTTACAAATCGGAAAACTTTTATGTGTACGTAAAATCTGATTAGTGAACGTATAGTTGAAGGCAAAATAATTAGCCCTCTGGTGAAATTGTTTAATTAAGTGATGCTTAACAGAGGAAGGACATTTTCACAGTATGTCCTGTAATGTTTTTTTTTTCTAAAGTAAAGTTTTTACATTTCGTAAAACAATTTTTAAGGTCAATATTTTTAGCACCCCAAATATTTTTTTTGATTGGCTTAAGAACAAACCACTGTTGTCTAATGACTTAATTAACCCAACTAGTTAAGCTTTTAAATTGCATTTTAAGCTGAATACTAGTATCATGCAAAATAAATCGTAGATTATTATGTACTGTCCTCATGGCTAACATAAAAGAAATTTGTCATTTGAATTTAATTAAAAAGCCCCTATTATGCATTACAAAAGGTCATATTATGGTTTTGGGGGTGCATGCCAAAAACACTTACATTGTCTTATTGTATGCATTTATTTTGATCTAATTATCCCAATGACTCCCATATGATTCGTTCAGCGATTCATTTGTTCCCAAACCCCTCCTTAGTGAGATTCTAATCTGCGCTGATTGGTCCGATGACCCAGTCTGTTGTAAATGGTCGACTGCGTTCAGAGAGAAATGCCCACCACAGCTTATCAACAATTTTGAAGTAGTCAGAGCGCAGAGTGTATGTGAGAGCCCAATGCAGGAGTGCATAAAAGCAATATAGTTAAACACCAGTCTATTATTCTATTCTTAACCATAAGACACATTAAGTATTAATCCACACATTGGCAAAAGCTGAACTATTTTGAAACTCGACCTCCGCACATGTGTAGGAACAGCTGACGGTGGCCATAGCAACGAAAAATGGCAGTGAATTGCCTGCTCACAAATTTATTTAAATCCATAAACAAAGCAGCATGTGTCGCATTTTCACGAGATATGAGAATATAAACAGTTAACCAGATACAGTACAAGCAGAGCCAGACGTAATCTGCGGACGTTTTTTGCAATTTTTGCTGAGAATTTTGGTAAAAATCTGTGGATTTCTGCGTAATTATTTTGGGAGTATCATAACTAAAGCCTTAATATGTGAAATAAAAAAGTAATATCTTTTTAACTTTTATTTAATGTTTACAATGCAAATCCAATTAGATTGACTTCATTTGGTAAAAAAATGTCTGTCATATAATATATCTACTAAAAGACAGAAAATATTACTTTACAAACTGCATTGTACATAAATCATGAACATTTTCATATTATCATATATTATATCATATCATATATATACATTAATATATAGTCAATAATATTACTGTAATTAAATAAAATTGAATAAATTTATATTTACACACATTTACTTAAGGAAATAAACAATTACTGATGGACTAAAAATATGCAGAAATCTGCGTAAAATCTGTGGAATTCTGTAACACTAACAATGTAACAATACACAATTGAATACATAATTTTCAAGCTAGAGAAAACAAGGAGGCAATCATTTTAATCGCACTTAAGTTACTTACACTTGTGAAATGGAGGAAGAAACTGATCTATGAACTCTTTACTGTAAAGTTCCTGTCAAACTCTGACAAAGTCCCATACATCAACAGTTTTTTCTGATCTTTCCTTTAACAAATGGCAGATGAATCCCCCGTTGCGTGTAGATTGCTGAAGCACTCGTCAGAAAAATTATGGGAACACAGCACAAGTCAGGGGCTATAATGCTGAGATATTTATGCAAAAATTAACTTTGATCTCCGACTCTTCACAGCCTCATATTTGGGAAAATAACACTATAAAATAACTTTCCCTCACACTTCAGGGCACAGCGTCTTCGCAACATGATTCAACCGGGATCTGCTACAGTGTTTGTCTTCTTCTTTTTCTTTCTAGAGTGTTTGTGGGCAGAGCCGGGGGGTTCAAATTTCCCGGGTCTGCACGCTTAACAAATGGGCGGGACTTGACTTCCGTATTGACGTCATGCCGATATGGCTAAAGACTTGTTACAGCGGCGATTCATTCGAACCACTATGAGTCGACTCTTTTATGAATCATTAGTTTTAAACGCAGTGCACTTTCAGATTGAAGCCTTAGCTGGATATTTCACTTCACTTATAGCTGTGTTACACACTGCATGGAAGGTCATTTTCAATAATAATTTCATAATAGGGGCTCTTTAAAACTATGTTCAAAAATGTCCTGAAACAAATCTTCTCTTTGTTAAGCAGCGCTTGGGAAATATTTTTAGAAGACAAAATTTACAGTAGGGCTTATAATTTTGACTTCGGATGTAATCCATGTAATTTTTCATACCAGTGGCCTTAGTTATTAAACTTACAAAATGTTTGTTGTTAATTTAATAAAATTTTATTCTTCTTACTTTTTTATACAGGAGCAGAGGGCGTGTGACAGTGGAATGATTGCTGGTTCCATCAGTCTGGTGGCTCCAGAGGTAAAGCAAGGTCAACCACCTTCCCCAGCCAGTGATATGTATGCTTTTGGAGGCATCATCATCTGGGTAAAACCATTATTTCCTTTTTTTTTTAAACTTGCTTACCAGTTTACTGTCCTATTTATGTATTGTCATATTTATAATTTACAACAAAAAATGGTTTTTAAAAAGTATCGCATGGATATGCTCTTCAGTGTTTGAACTTTCAGTAGTAAAAATTAAACCACACTGAACTGAACTAAACTCAACTTCAACCCTGAAAACTGGACTGACACAGTTTCAATTTACTCCAACTTCTATGTTAAGCTGCACAATCTACATTGTAAAAGGGCTATAGAAATAAAGATGACTTGAATTATAGTATATAATTTCTAGTATATAAATTTTAGTATAAAATACATTTGTGTAAAAATATATTTAAAACAAATCACTGTAATTGTTATATTTTATAAAATAAATCCCTATTTTGTTACGGTTGCTTAGTTTATTATTGTTTTACTATTTTCTTTGTGTTTTATTGTTTATTGTATTTTTCGTTTATTATTGTAAGTAGACTTAAATTAGAATGCAACCTCTAGTATATAAAATATATTTATTTTGTTCTAATACATTCTTAGATTTTATATGTTAAATTTCAAATTTATAAATAAATGTAAAAAAAAAAAATATATATATATATATATATATATATATATATATATATATATAATGTATGAAATGTCAGATTTGTACAGTGTATGTAAATATTTAATTATAAAGCATTATTTAAATTATTGTACTTTTTTAATAAATAAGTTATAGAGGGACAACTTATGTAATGTTTGGAGCAAAATTATTTATAAATAATATTTAAAAAATACACATTTTGTATAAAATATAATAATAAAAAAGTAATGAATAGTCATACATTTTGTTGTATTTTCATATTTAACAGACATACTTTTTTTTATAAATATATTTAAATGTAATTTCCTATATGTCAAATATTTAACAGAATTGCACACTGTATATTATCTATAATTATTGTAATAATTAATTAGAAAAATATAGAAAATTGTGTCTTTTAAAAAGCAACTTTATTTCCATTATAAAATGTTTTATTCTGTCATTAAACAGACCCCTTAGTTATTCGCGATTCCGTGATTGCTGAATCCAACGCGAAATCAACAAAAAGTCGCAAATTTTTGCAATCCTGCAAAATTCTAAATTTAAACACAAAGTAATTGCAAAAAATGTAAATAATCTCATAAAACATCCAATTCCAAACCATATCATCAAATTAGATTCATTTCAATTTGCAATTTATTGTTTTCCATGACTTGTAGACGTTGCACACGCAGCGCACAAGATGCATTTGAGTGTCTCGAGAAAAAAAAAAAAAGACTTCTCACCTGCGACCTTACAATCATTACATTACTTTAATGGGGGCATGGAAAGAGTGTTTAGCTTAAGCAGAAGCGGATGAAGCATGAGTGATTTACATATGAGGTTATAGCAAAGATGACGTATAGACATCCTGTGGAGCAAATTGGGAGTTTTGTACTTTTGGTGCGCTTCAAACTGCAAAAGTTGGAGCAAACATCTAACAAACAGAGCAATGGAACACGTATGGAGATTGGTTCATGGATGACGGCCTCTGTACGTGACCAAATTATTTGTGCTTTACATGTATGGCTGGAATTATGATGCGCGTCAAATCGATAAATTATTTCGTTTAACTCTATCCCTGCAGTTAACGAGAAAAAAAACATTCCCTATTATTGACGAGTTTTACAGCAGTCTGTGCTTTAGATGTATTATGGTAGGCGAAGCCCTAACACATGTCCTGAGTGAGGCACATGATGTCAGATGAGAGTGAAATTTGAGAGAAAGTAAGATTGTGGATAAAAATAAGAGTTTTACAACCTTCCTTTGGCTTAATCCTTACCATTTTAGGTCTGTTTTAGATCTTGTCTTGACAAGAGACCAAAATAAAGAAGCTTTATTTTATGATTTGTGTCATTATCATTGTTTTAGATTGCACACCTATCATAGTATGCTACCTAGTATTGTAAACAATTGTAAAAAATAATAATAATAATTAAAAAAAAAATTGTTAACAGCTGCATTTTCCAGACTTCAGCGGAGCCCTAGATAGTGAGCATCAAAATGTAGACTTCACTTGTTTGGAGATGGTATGTAGAAAACAAAAGCTGACTAATATAAAATAAAATAAATTCTCTAGTTTTTGAGTCATCTAATACAGTATTTCTCTGACAGAATGTGAAATTGCAAGCTCTCCTCTCAAAGCTACTGATGTCCTCTACAAGACTGTCTGCTTCCGAGGCCCTAAAACAAGACTACTTCATCTCGGATGATATGTAAAAACTAAATGTGTTCGTGCTGGTGTTCTTTAAATTTTTTTGTTTAAAATTTGTCTGTATTAAAAAATAAAACCCAGAGGTATTTGTTTGTTTGTTCCTTATATCCTGTTTGATGTTCCTGGAATAAAAAATACATTAAAAAACATTCAAAATGCAAAATAAATCTTTTTTTTTTTTAATACAATAAGTAATTGATTTCTCCAGTTTGTTTCTTTGTCCTGTTCCAGCATCAATCAGCAAAACGTGAAAAGCTGTCAAATGTCATTTCAGTCACTGGCTGAATTGCTCTGCTTTGAATTTGTCTTTTATTCTCTATCTTTCTGTAATTTTTTTTACAAGCTTTATCAAAAAATCACTTATAAATGAATTGCAAAATTATTATAAAAAACTCTTTGTAATGATAGTGAATCCTTACAAGAAATGCTTCCTTGTGTCCTCATCAGCAGATTGCTGAGAGAATAAAGACACATTTTAATGAGTATTTTGAGCACAACAAATTTCACACTACTGTTCACATGGAATCTAGCCTTTTCACATAATCCACTGATTATTTTTTTATTATTATTTTGTTTTAGTTTACAAATCAGGCCAAACATTAATGAAAGGTACCATTTATGCCTTGGATTTGCTCTTCAGTATTTGGACTCTCAGTAGTGATTATTAAACCACACTGAACTGAGCTAAACTGAACTGAACTTAAACACTACAAACTTAACTACACTGTTCCTATTTACTGTGACCTTTTATGTGAAGCTGCTTTGACACAATCTACATTGTATAAGCGCTATACAAATAAAGGTGAATTGAATTGAATTGAAATTGAATTGAACTTATGGGAGTTTTCCGGGATAAATAACAAAACGGGAGGGTGGCAGGAGATGGGTCTGAAATACGGCAGACTCCCAGGAAAAATGGGAGTGTTGGCAGGTAAGGCGACACGTGATCTTTTTTCAGGGTGGAATGTTAAAGTATATTAGGCTACTCAATTCAACTGGATTTAATATTTTTACAGTTCAAAATGTTGACTGACTAGTAGTTTATTTATCACGTTGGAATAAAGAGTCACTAAATTGCAGGAAAAGTTATATTCTGTGGATACAAGAGATATAACCGAGTTTGTGGTGCTATCTAGCGGCGATGTATGGATCTGTCCCGACATCGTACTACAAAGTATAAAGCTATTAAATACTATTTAGGTCACTATTAAACTGCTAAACATTTCAACCGATAAAACAAAAAATGAAACTTAAATTGTTTGGCCAAAAACAAATATTTATAAAAAAGAAAACTATATATATATATATATTTTTACAATGATTATTTCTATTATTTAAAAACACACACGCATATATAATATACACTAATAAAACAAAAAATGAAACTTAAATTGTGTGGCCAATATCAAATATTTATGTAAGGAATATTAATATTATTTTTAGAATTATTATTTCTATTTTTTAAAACACACACACATATATAAATCTTCAAAAAGTTTAAAAGAGATTGATGCTCCATTATTAAAAATCAGCCCACAGCCGTTTTGCACTGCTCTTGACTGGCAGGTTAAAAGTCTGCATGATTCAAGGTCATTTAGTAAAAAACAGCTCTTCATGTTATATAGATACGGCACCTTAGTCTTTTCCATGCAGCAACAAGGACAACACAGAAATGCAGATACAGTACAGAGTTTATTGATTTGGTAAATCATTTATTGCACAATGTACAGGTAGATGACATTTGTTTTATTTTAGGATTTGTGTTTGTGTTAGGATAAGTATTTATAAGTGAATTGTTTACTTGGTGCTCATTTTTTTCGGGACTACTACATTTTAAATTATAAACCAAATCTCCTTACATTTTTTCCTTTATTTGATTTAGTCAGTGGTAGTACAATGGAAGCATTGTAGTCTAAAGAATGTGTAAATATGATTATGGAGATTTTGGAAACAACAGGATTATATAGTATTATATAAATAAACAGTTGAAGTCATAATTATTATCGATGAGTCACACAAAGTTCACCCGCGCACAGATACACACTGTGCTGATGAAGTAAAGCTGAAGTAAGTCGCTGTAATTCATTACACACGTGCACTATTTTAAAACATTTTAAACATGTGAAACTTACTTTTGATCACATTTGATGATGATTGATGATCCTAGCGAACTCAACCGACCTTTTATTCCCGGTTGGTTTGCGCAAGTCTGGTCTTGTTGATGCGATTATACACGTGACTACCGGGACATGTTAATATGCGCAGCTGTCAATCAATTCGATGGGCAGGGGACCACACTCCTACGTAAAGTTGCAGTTGGTCTGAAAACCGCTCCAATTGGTCCACCGTTTTTATGTTGCTAAATTGAAAAAAAAGGACTGGGTGTGTTTATATCACCCCAATATGACGGTCTATACACCATACAAGCACATATGGCTGTCTAAACAGCTTGAAAAGTAGATTTTTCACCATAGGTGCCCTTTAAAGTGACATTTAAAGACTTAATTGGGTTCATTAGGTTAACAAGGCAGGTTAGGGTAATTAGGCAAGTTATTGTATAACGATGGTTTGTTCTGTAGACTATAGAGAAAAAATTTATAGCTTAAAGGGGCTAATAATTTTGGGGAAAAAAATAAAATCTGCTTTTATTCTAGCTGAAATAAAATAAATAAGACTTTCTCAAGAAGAAAAAATATTATCAGACATACTGTGAAAATTTCCTTGCTCTGTTGAACATCATTTGAGAAATATTTTAAAAAGAAAATAAAATCAAATAGCATTTTATAAATATTATCTGAAAAGGTATGTAAAATAACATTAATTTAAAACATTAAAGGGATAGATCACCGAAAGAAATATGCCTTTGTTCCATTAAATACACAAAAGAAGTTTTGAAGAAAGAAAATGGAAACCTGTGACCACTGACTTCCATAGTTGTTTTTCTTAATATGTAATTGAATGGTTACAGCTTAGTAGAAAAACCTTAATGTCTATAGTAAACTGTGAGGCCATTGTTAATCAAACTTGTTGGTCCAGCAAATCCCACTGAGTTGAAATCTGGGGAATTTGGAGGCCTGGATAACACTTTAATTTTCTTCCAGGTATCTTTACTTCACATGCAGAAATAAACTTTCATGATAATTTACTCACTCCCATGTCATCCACGTTATTATTTTTTTCTTTCTTCAGCCAAAAAGAAATTAAGTTTTGTGAAAGAAACATTTCTGTTTTTTTCTGCATATACTGTTTGGTTTTACTCATACTGCTCATGGTTTTAACTTCAAAACTATAGTTTCATTGCAACGATAACGGGTTTATACAATCCCACGGTTGACTGATCGAAATATTTTAGATTATCGTTGTATGTCTGAATGAAACAAGGAAACCTGTTTGATGAACTTGATTTTGTAAAGTGAAAGTGGTGGGATAATATTTTTTTCATTTGCTATATCCATCATCCAATGTGAATGAGTTGTAGCAACTGGTGTAGCAACCGGGGGGATCCGTCCCCCTCACTTTTAGAGACAGACCATTTAGAAATAGGTGATTAATAATTATATAAACGTTTGATCTTATACATATATACTGAAGGAATGTTAGATGATTTTAACTTCAACTTATGGATAAATAGACTAATCCTTGCATTAATAGTTTAATTCTGTTTTTAAGTAATTGCATGAACTTATGCTGATGTGTTTACATTTACATTTAGTCATTTAGCAGACGCTTTTATCCAAAGCAACTTACAAATGAGTACAAGGAAGCAATTCACGCAACTATAAGAGCAACAGTGAATAAGTGCTGTAGGCAAGTTTCAGATGTGTAAAGTCTAAGAAGCAAAGCATTAGTAATGTAAGGTTTTTTTTTGTTTTTTTTTTTTTGTTTGTTTTTTGAGAGAGGACAGTTAGTGGTATAGCCAGAGAGGCAATTGCAGATTAGGAAGGAAAGTGGAGACTAAATAGTTGAGTTTTTAGTTGTTTCTTGAAGGCAGCAAGTGACCCTGCCGTTCTGATGCAGTTAGGGAGTTCATTCCACCAACTGGGCAGATTGAATGTGAGAGTTCGGGAAAGTGATTTCTTCCCTCTTAGGGATGGAACCACGAGGCGACGTTCATTCACAGAACGCAAGTTTCTGGAGGGCACATAAATCTGCAGAAGTGAGAGCAGATAAGAAGAAGCAAAGCCAGAGGTCGCTTTGTAAGCAAACATCAAAGCTTTAAATTTGATGCGAGCAGCAACTGGCAGCCAGTGCAAACGGGTGAGTAGCGTAGTGACATGTGCTCTTTTGGGTTCATCAAAGACCACTCGTGCTGCTGCGTTCTGAAGCAGCTGAAGAGGTTTGATAGAATTACCTGGAAGCCCGGCTAGTAGAGAGTTGCAATAATCTAGTTTGGAGAGAACAAGAGCTTGAACAATAAGTTGAGCTGCATGTTCAGATAGGAAGGGTCGGACCTTTCTGATGTTATAGAGTGCGAATCTGCAAGATCGAGCAGTTCTAGAAATGTGGTCAGAGAAGTTTAGTTGGTTTATCTGGATTGAAAAGTTATGGTGTAGAGTCAGGTTGGCAGAAACTTCAAGCATTTCCGTTTTCGCGAGGTTGAGCTGAAGATGATGAGCTTTCATCCAGTGTGAAATGTCTGACAGGCAGGCTGAAATGCGAGCTGGAAACGAGGGATCATCAGGGTGAAAAGAGAGGTATAGCTGGGTATCATCAGCATAGCAGTGGTAGGAAAATCCATGTTTCTGGATGACTGGTCCTAAAGATGTCACATAGATGAAGAAGAGAAGTGGCCCAAAAACAGAGCCCTGAGGTACCCCAGTGTTTAGATGCTGTACAGTAGGTTGGACACCTCTCCCCTCCAAGACACCCTGAATGACCTGTCAGAGAGGTAAGATCTGAACCATTGAATAACAGTGCCTGCAACGTCCAGTGACTCAAGCGTAGATAGCAGGATCTGGTGGTTTACAGTGTCAAAAGCAGCTGATAAATCCAGCAAGATGAGGACTGATGATTTAGAGTCTGCTTTAGCCAGTCTGAGATCCTCCACGACCGAGAGCAGGGCAGTCTCAGTTGAGTGGCCTTTCTTAAAGCCAGACTGCTTGTTGTCCATGAGGTTGTTTTGAGTAAGAAAGTCCAGGACTAGATTGAACACTTCTTTCTCCAGAATCTTGGCCATGAATGGAAGCAGGAATAGCGGTCTGTAGTTTTCAAGTAGCGTTTGATCCAGGTTGGGTTTCTTTAGCAGTGGGGTTACCCTAGCCTGCTTAAATGAAGTGGGGAATAAACAACCCAGGCTCATTCTGAAAACGTAGTCCCGTGGACGTTTCTGGAGACTGCGAATTATGTAGCCGGAGGTACGTATGGCTGCATTTCATTTTTTAAGCAAACGCAGCAGGGCGGCATGACGCCGTTCCTTTTAGCACTTACCGGCTGACCTCTTACCTTCATGTGGAGTTCTTTCCCGCCGCAACAAGTTTGTCCGGTTAGCTCGTCCTGTACATCGGCGGACTTGAGACGCAGAGAGGACCTGACCACGACGATGATGACCGGGTTCGAGTCCGGGAAAGAACGGTTCCAGAAATCAGGTAAGACAAAAACAGAATCTAAGAAATAAAGTGAACGAGTTCATAACAGGGTGAGAATTTGGTAAAATCCGAAAACGTGGTAAAAAAATCTGCTGAGGGCTTTTTTTTTCTGGACGGCTTTTGTAAATTGTGGGTTGGGTTTAGGGAAGTAAGCGGGCGGGTCAATCGGTATTTCGTTGCACCTGCATTTCGTTGCCTTGTACTTGTACAAGTGTGATGACAATAAATTGAATCTAATCTAATCTAAAAAATTGGTTGGGTTCGGGGAAGGAGGAGGGTCGGTCGGCCGGTCGCCCAGTCAATCATTCAGCCAGTCGGACGGACAGACGGTCGTTCGACAGCGGCCTCTCGTGGGTTTACGCAAGAACAGCGTGGGCGCAAACGGCACTCGCGAGAGACATTTGAGAAGCGAAAAATCGCACACAGTGGGTTCTCGCGGATTCGCGAAAACAAAAACTGCTAAAATACGTACCTCCCGGGACGTATTTTGCGGTCTCCAGAAACGTCCATGGGACTACGTTTTCAGAATGAGCCTGGGTTGGGAATAAACCAGAGTCAAGAGATGTGTTAATTATGTGAGTCAGTGTTGGTATGACTGCAGGAGAAATGGCTTGCAAGAGATGAGAGGGAATGGGATCAAGCGGACAGGTGGTTGCATGGCTAGATAGCACGAGTTCGCACACCTCAGACTCAGATAGCTGAGAAAAAAAGGTGAGTGTGTGTGGTGTTGGTGGTGTATCTTGCGTGTTTGTTGTAGGTGCAGCAAATTGAGCACTGATTTTTGCAGTTTTGGTGCAATAGAATGTAGCAAAGTCATCAGTAGTAAGTGTGGAGGATAGGGGTGGAGGAGGAGGATAGAGGAGGGAGGAAAATGTTTTAAAAAATAAGCGAGGATTGGTGGCAATGTTGATTTTCTGACGGAAGTATGTCTGCTTTGCAGAAGAAACCTCAGCCGAGAAAGAAGACAGAAGAGTTTGGTATGTTATGAGCTGTTCAGGATTTTTAGTTTTTCGCTAAATTCTCTCTGCAGTTTACCTTATACAACCTTATGTGCTTAACCTCATACAATTTTGCTCCATAACAGCTATGCCTTTGTGTGACTGATAACTGAGAAGTTAACTCCTCGGTACTTGTTATCAACCGAATGTTACATCTTTTCTTCCAGAGTGTGCTCATTTACAGGAACAATAACGGACGGGAGGGGCAAAGGCTCACTCTCTTGCAGACTCTGTTATGTGTATGCGTAACTTTTTCTGTGCATATTTGCTGTTCTGTCTAACAACTGATGATTGAACTGATCTGGATGGAGGATCTTTCTTACTGAAGTGCCCCTGGGCGGGGCTGAAGAGAGACGACGATAAATATGGGTGGACGAGGGTGTGGGTGTGTGCCCAGCTGACACAGATTGCCTGTGTTGCTGTTCTTTGACACCCGGAGCTATGTAATGCTTTATTCATCTAATTAATTAAATTGATAAAACTTATTTAAAGCCTCTGACTGATG
The DNA here is from genome assembly GCF_903798145.1 of Danio aesculapii. NCBI lineage: Eukaryota > Metazoa > Chordata > Actinopteri > Cypriniformes > Danionidae > Danio > Danio aesculapii. The sequence continues at coordinate 40,980,678 of NC_079450.1, read as the reverse complement.
TTTTAACCTGGGATGACTAGGAAAAGTCCAACAATACATTATAACAGTATAAATTATTATAAAATACTATTTTATATGCTGTTAAATACTGACATCATTTACATGATAAAATTAAAACGTAATAAATTTAAACAAAAATAATAAAAGTGTGTGTGTGTGTGTGTGCGCGCACATGTGCAAAGTTTCAAAAGCAGATTTCTTTACAATTTAAAATGGCATCTTTGGATATCTTTTCTGCTGAAGATCCTAAAAGCAAAGCAAAAACGTAAATAAAAAATCTTACACATACCTTAACCTTCCTGTCCTGTTCAGGTCAAATCTGACCAATGTACAACTTAAAACACTCATAAAGATTGTATTTTACATCTGATTGCCTCAAGGCCTTATGATATCCTCCACACTATGCATTTGAACATATAAAAGTGATGATTATCTCTTTCATTGAATTTTGAGTGTTTTAATCAACCTTGTTACACTTGTGGTGTTCCCGGTCAAAAGTAACCGCCATAGGAAATGAATGGGTATCTAGGCTGTATTCATTCATCAGACAGAAAACATCCCCACACACACTACCACAACTCACTTACTCACTCACTCACTCAGTCACACACTCACTTATTTCAGAATGAACAATGTCTTTTGCAGGTACACATTTCTTTTACGCGCTTATGTGTGGATCCTCCAGCCTGATCTCACAAGGAAACATAACTATTTTACGTTTTGTCAGTTTAGTGGCTAATTCATACGAGTTCAGTCATACAAAATTGTACGATTTTAAACCCAACCCCACCCCCAAACCCAATCGGCATTGGAGATAAGCAAATTGTACAAAACTGTATGAATGAGATTATGCAAATTCATATGGATTAGCTACTAAACCAATAAATTATGAGTTGCCATGAAAGTGTTGGATCCTCCAACGTGAATCAACTTCCTGATAAAACAGTGTATCAAATCTTCACACAGACTAGGTGTCTTATATGTGAATCCATCTGTTTCTTTCTTTCTTCCAATCTGTGTTCAGTCAATCTCTGTGTCTAGCAGAATCCCTTTTAGCTTAGTTTAGCAACAATTATTTTATTATATTACACGGTTATTATCTCGCTCAAAAATGACCAAAGTATAACTAGTGCTAGTTCTGTGTCCATGCTCACCGTATATTCCCTCGGTCACTATTCCCTATATTTGTACACTTGAAGGACTGAAAATTCGATCACTCAGAAGACAGGAAAGGATAGCATTTTGTTTGTGCTTTGCTGGTTGATAAATCATTCAGATAGATTAAAATGTCAATTTCTTTGGTCAGACCCATTGATAGTTATTTTAGCAATCTATTGTTCATTTTGTAATATATTTTCAGAGCCTATTTTTATTTTCACTGCAGTTATTTTATGTCTAATTCTGTAAATTCCTGTTAAACACTACTTTGAGACATTGTTCACAGCTAAAGAATGTTGAATAAAAATTTGGTAGAGAAAATTAATTTTTGTGCTAATATAAGAGCAGTTAAAACAGGCCGGTCAATTTTGACCGGGAACACTAAAGTAAAGGGGCGGAACGTAAACACGACAGGAGGGTTAAGAATGGTATAGCAGAAAATTTTGACTGTTTTAAAACCTTGACTTTTCTAAACCGTGGTATACCTTGAAAACGGTTATCATCCCATGCCTACACATCTGTACCTCTGACCAAAAGGGATAGTTCACCCACAAATGAAAATTTACTCACCATGACCCTCAACCAGTAATGACGTGTTGAACCTGAGCGGTTCCAGATCTTTATGAGTGTCCTCTGTCTAACACAAGAAGATGTTTTTTCAAGACCTTTTGACAAGTGTTAGAAGTATGAAACATAAATACTTTGGATTTAAATCTTTAAAGGTTCCAATATTTTTAAATAACATTTTGTGTTTAACAAAAGTCAAACGATGGCAGAATTAATGTGTGAACTATTTCTTTGGTTTTAATTTGTATTTATTTATTTATTTATTTATAGAACTTCATTTAATTTACTCTGTCCTCTATCTTTTATTTGGATTGGGTCTTTTTAGATTCAAGAAAATGTCTACTTGGTGATGGGAGATTTTTTTCCATCCACTAAGTAATGCCAGTGGTGTCCAAAGAGTGGCAGTGTTGCAGCTTTGGACCTTTCATGTTCTGCACATTAAACTATGTTGATGAATTAAAAGCATTGCAAAAAATATCAGTCATTAATTAATCCTAATTAATTAATGTTACAACACAACATTTATAATTTATAAATAAATTCTTAGATTTTGATTAAACATTTTATGCTTTTTAAATATTTTCATAGCTTAACTTTTTAATAATTGTTAAAATGTAAAAGAATTACATTCAAATGGTTGTAAAATAAGTCATAGTATGGAGCTAATAATATGCCAAAACAATCTGAATTTGAATTGTATTCATTTGAGTTATTGACAATTGTAATAAATTTGTAATTAATCTCAAATAGTTTTGAATTTGAATTTCTTATTTACACAATTCAAATTCAGATTATTTTGGCATATTATTAGCTCCATATCAAAGAGTCCAAAAAGGAGCCAAAAGTTGTTTCTAACAGTTATTTAAATAAATAATAAATATATATTTAATAGTTTTTTAAATATGCTTTAAGTTCATTAATGCAGAATGAAGGGAAAGTATGTGGAAAGAAAGTGAGAGTGTAAATGCTGCTCTCTACTGGACAGCTAACAGAGAATTGAAAACGTTCCTAAAAGATGTAATATTTAATTTAATTCCAGTCATATATAATATTTTACCATAGATTATTGTGTGATATTATTATTGTGAACAAAGTATTTGATGACGATGATGCCTTAGTTGATAAATGCCTATACATATTCAATCAGTTCGTCATAATTATTAGAACTGATATAAATTATGTCTCTATATATACAATTTTAGAATTCAGAATTACTCTCTCTCTCTCTCTCTCTCTCTCTCTCTCTCTCTCTCTCTCTCTATATATATATATATATATATATATATATATATATATATATATATATATATATATATATATATATATATATATATATATATATATATATATATACACACCCTCTTAAAGTGAGCAAGTAGCTAATGGGGCGGAGAAATGACATAATCGTCCCACATATTTCACAAATGAGTCGCACATGCACTACTATTATACAGTAGTCATTCAGAATAGAACGGACGGTAGGCGTGTCCTTCTGCATCTCATGCCTCCGATTGGTCATTGCTTTCGGGCGTCAACGAAAAGGGCAGGTCCGTGCGTCTTGACTGACATAGGGAGCACTAGAGAGGATAAGTGTCTTGTTCTGTCTGCTTGGGAAATTTATGGGGCTTTAAATTTTCACCGGGACACGGATTCACCAAAGGGGGCCAGCGAGGTACGTCTTGAGCTTTATGAATTATTTGTGGCTGTAGGTGCGGGTGTTTGTATGAGCAGGGCTCTACACGTGGATGTCTGTGCAGCTGTCTCACACTGGGGACACTTTTGATTGGAGCGCTAACCAGCTAAATCCAGTTAGCCGTCTAATAATAAACAGCTGATTGCTGCTAGCACTCCGCGGCTATACTGGTAAAGCTAACTGTTGATAGCAGTTTAAGGCATGAATGAAAAACTGCGAAAATTAGCAGCACGAACTCACAATGTGAACTTTATATTCTTTGGAAAAACGAGTCAGGTTTGTAAAGGCTGTAGTAGCACAGGGCGAGCAATGTGCTCTTTACGTCCCACGCGCTGCGCTTTTCCTTGAAGTTGAATGGGCCGCACGTGCTCTCGTGTTGCCATCATAAAAATCTACGTAATGTTACGTACTATCCAGAGTGACTGGAAACGTTAACTGATGGCAGGTTATTTTCACTGGAACAGTCGCTGAACAAGACATGCCACTACCAGGACAGTCAACCGTAGCAAGAATGCGCGAGTGAATTGCATGTAACAATGAGAGCAGCCCAATTCAACACGGTCATTGGGTTTTGGTGCGTTATAACTAATTTACTACACCGTACAAAAGCATTTCTTAATTTGTTCTGCATTTGCTATTAGCTGCTTAGTACTGTTAGTGGGTCATTTGCGTAATTATACATCTAAATCGCAAAACAGACCCCCAGGAGTCAAGCATATTTAAAGGGATAGTTCACCCTAAAGTGCAAATTGTTCATTTACTCATCCTCCACTTCTTCCAAACCTGTTCGAGATCCTTTTGTTGAACGCTAAAGACGATGTACTGAATAATGTTTAGAAGCACATTAAAAGAAAAACACTGAATCATGCACAGCTCTGATTTGTTCACCATTTTACTACAATAAAAATTTTTCTACCCATAAGGAAAATACATACTAATGATTTTTTGCCTTCATCACACAGGGAAAAAGAAAAAACGAAATGTTAATGCTCAGTAAATTAGATGGTTTGGGAAGATCTGATAAGCATTAAATGAAAATAATTTACTATTACGCATATATGCAGATGAAAATCTGACTTTTTAGACAAGGTTCATACGGTCCTGGAAAACCTTGAAAAGTCATGAAATTTCGAAAAGGCATTTTCCAGGCTTGGAAAAGTTTTGGAAAAACAAATAAACCCAAAATGTTTTGGATAAGTCATAAAAATTTGTTTATCAATTGTCTGTGTACTTAAATATATTTAAGATGAACTTGACTTGACACTATATTTGATGGGTAAACTTCAAAAACATAAAATGGGTCAAAAAAGCAATAACTTAAAAAATCTAATACAGTTTTAGCTTCGCCTATCTTTTGCTCGCTTTCACTGTAATTCAAGATGCATTTTGAGTGTCGTGTTCAGAAACAATATCTAACTGCAGAGGTAAGATACTGTGATGCTAAAGGCTAAACTGTACTAATTTTAAATCTTGTAAAACACAAGCCAACATTATAACATTTTCACGCAGACAGCAAGATATTTTCTAAAAACTATTTTACAGATGTAAAAATAAATATAAACTACTTGGGTTGTCACACATATTTTTTGATAAGCTGTAATAAATTTGAACATACATTTTTTTCTTAATTACCACATGTACGACATTACATGAAACAAAAAAAGATCAAGATATTTAACTTAAAGTTTTGGAAAAGTCATTGAAAAGTCATGGAATTTTGGTAGTAAAAATGTGTATGAACCCTGTTTATGATACCTAGCGTTTAAATAACATATACTTAAATAACATTATATATAAACAACTTTTTAAATAACATATTGGTACACTTTCAGGTGTTTTAATTGCAGTGATTATGGTTCTTAATAATAATAAAACATTAAATGTTTTTATAGTGCACTATGAAATAATAAATATGCCGTTCTGTATAATATTTTGTTCCTATTTCTCTAATATTCATTCCTTCATTTTCTTTTTGGTTTAGTACCTTTATTAATCTTTATTATAAATGTTATGTGGTGGTGCAGTGGGTAGTGCTGTCGCCTCACAGCAAGAAGGTCGCTGGTTCGAGCCTCGGCTGGGTCAGTTGGCACTCTGTGTGGAGTTTGCATGTTCTCCCCGTGTTTGCGCGAGTTTCCTCCGGATGCTCCGGTTTCCCCCACAAGTCCAAAGACATGCGTTATAATAGGTAAGCTAAATTGTCCGGATTGTATGTGTGTTAATAAGAGTGTATGGGTCCTTCCCAGTGATGGGTTGCAGCTGGAAGGGCATCCGCTGCGCAAAACATATGCTGGATAAGTTGGTGGTTCATTCCGCTGTGGCGACCCCAGATTAATAAAGGCACTAAGCCGAAAAGAAAATGAATGAATGATAAATGTTATTTTAAGCAAAAATGAATATAATCTCTAATGCATTATTAAAATTTCAGTGTTTATGTATTATGGATAAGTCAGTGATATCAGTTTAGTTTTATTTTTAAAGCAAAAGATTTTGTCATTGCCCTTGTGAAAATATATGGAATATGGTATTTTGAATCTATCAGGTAACATGTCACAGCGTCAGTACACCGCTTTAATGTTTCGCTTTCATGCTTGTACTCACTAATTTAAGCAAAAACCTTGGATACTGTTGGTTGATTCCTGTTGGTTGTGCACCTTTTTACCAACCAAATTTGTGGACGCCATTATAACAACTCAGATCACTGCCTATTCATGCCAAAGTCTCGCAGAAAAAGTGATTGATAGGTGGTAATTTGTGTGTAATTTATCTTTATTTATTTATGATTTGGTTATGGGTAAAACAAAGACCATGCAGGCCAGGTAGTTGAAACGGTAAGCTACAAATAATTAATTTGTTATTAATTCATTATTTATAAATAATTAATTCACCGCCGCCTATGACAACATTGCCATCATCCATTGCAATGTTTCACATTAGACATCGTACCATGCCAAATTGGTCGACATCGCCCAACCCTAATTGAACTATGATTTAGTGCTGTACAAGTATTGTTTATGATACTTGGTTCTTATTAGTAAAAACATTAACTACTGTAATCTTATTATAAAGTGTGACCCTTAATGGATTGTTCACTTAAGGATGAAGGTTTACTCACCCTAAGTGGTTTTAAACCTTTTTTTATGAGTTTATTTTTCTGCTGAACACAAAATAAGGTATTTAGAAAAAAATTTACAGGGAACCATTGAGATTCATACAATAAAAAGAATAATATGGAGGTCAATTGCCAGTCTTCTTTTGTATTCGACAGAAGAAATAAATCAAACAAGTTTAAATAAGTGGAAGGTGAGCAAATGGTGACTTTTTTTGGGTTATTTAATTCATTACAGTTGTTTGCTGTTCATTAAAAACAAACATTTGAGGAAATATTTGATGTTGTTAGGTTTGTTTCTAAATTAAAGCCTCTATGATGTGCTCCTCTATGTTGAAACACCTTGGCCTAGTTACATACTCCCCAGCCTTTTGGCCTCTGGCTATTTGTGTGAACATTTTATTCTATGTGAGACACTGCAACCACACATCGTGTACCATGATTCAAAGCAAAACACACAAGACCAAGTCAGAGTGACTCTGCTTGCTTTAAATTGCCTAGATACTGCTGGGGCTGGATTCACAAAACATTCTTGAGGAGAAATTTGTTCTTGACTGCCATTACTTCTTATTTTTGAACTTAAAGGGCACCTATGGTGAAAAATCTACTTTTCAAGCTGTTTGGACAGAAATGTGTGTAAGTATAGTGTAAACTGTCATATTGGGGTGAAATAAACACAACCAGTGCTTTTTTTTTTCAAGTTTAACAACATAAAAACGATGGACCAATTGGAGCGGTTTTCAGATCGACTGCAACTTGACGTATGAGTGCGGTCCCCCCGCCCACCAATATTGATTGACAGCTGCGCGCATTAACATGTCCGGTAGTCACGTGTATAATCATGTCATCAAGAGAGGACGAGCGCAAAGCAACCGGAAATAAAAGATCTGTTCAGTTTGCTAGGATCATCAATCATCATCAAATGTGATCAAAAGTGAGTTTTACAAGTTTAAAATGTTTTAAAATGATGCATGTTTGTAATGAATTATAGCGATTCACTTCAGATTCACTTAATCAGCACAGCCGTGTGTCAGAACAATTATAAAGGAAGATGCTTCAATCCCGGTTTGTGGACGTTAAATCGGGTTTATTTTGTACATTAACAACAGATATCCATACAGCAGTGGAGATAACCAGTATCATATAACATATGCATGCAAAACGAGTGCAAAGCTTAACGCTCTGTGTGTGTCTGTGTGTGTGTGTGCGTGTGTGTGTGTGTCTACGCTATGTGTGTGTGTCTGCGCTGTGTGTGTGTCCTCGCTGTGTGTGTGCGTGAACTTTGTAATGACATTGTGTGTGACTCATTGTTGCAACTTCACAAAAATGCATCAAATACTGATTGTTAAAGTTTTTACTGTAGTATTTCTCACAAACGTTACGTGAGATCTGCTTCCTGAGGCAGCCGAGGGCGGCGATTGCTGACAGGCACGTGGGAACGGTGGGCGGGAAGAACTAGCCTTAAAGGCCCACTGCAAAAAAACAGCAACAACCTTTTCCCAGCTATAATACAGACACTTCAAACAGCTATAATAAATAATCTGATGGGTGTTTTGAGCTGAAACTTTACAGAGACATTCTGGGGACACAAAAGACATATTAAATATGAAAAAAGGGGTAACCTATGTGCCCTTTAAGGAAAAGTTAAGAGTGTTTTGTATTCCAAAAAAAAAAATCTTAAGTATGTTCTTGTCTTTTTTTAGATTAAGACAAAACCTAATTATTGAAAACAAAATACTAAAAATAAGGTAAAGTTAAAATTACTGGCCACTTAGTAATGCTTTTTTTCTTTAAATATTAAGCATAACAATATTATAAAGTTAATAATATAAAACCATGAAACTACAGTTTAAACCAGCCCACTTGGCTTGTTAGATGTTTGTGTTTCAGAGTGAAATACTGTTGGTTCCTAGTTCCAGTCCGCGGAACCTCTTCGCCTGCACATTTGTCTCTTATTTGACACACAAGGATCAGTTCATGGATCTCTCTGTTTACGAGCTGATGATCCAAATCAGTTTTTTAAGTAGGGAAGACACACAAAATGTGCAGGGTGGGGGTGTTCAGAGGACTAGAATTGTGAACCACTGTTTTAGAGAACATCTTGCCCAGTGAATTTTTTTGTCGTTTTTTGTTATTCATTTCTAATTAGCTGAGAATTTTACCCTTTCCTGCAAACTAATTGTCATTTGATGGTTAATGTCATTAAACAAACCCATCTCACACACTTTAAAAACTTGCTACTTTAAAACAGTAATAAATAATTGTATAATAATATTATTATATATATATATATATATGAACAACTTTCTTCAAAATATCTTTTGTTCAACAGAAGAAAAGCAACAGAACTTTTTAAGTTTATTTTCATGAATCCGACCCCTGGTGATTGGAAAAACAGTATTGGCTTTAAAATCTCATTTAGATTCCAAAAATGTACCCTTTGTCTATGATATTGTTTTCAATTAATGGGATTGAAATCATGGATGTGACATGGTAGTTTTTTAGAAGATCTCTTTTACATAAAAGGCCCCCTGTGATGTGAGAAAGGTATACCGCTGTCTTACCTTTCGAGCAAAGCCTTGATCTCATAATGACTCTTAATCAGATTAAATCTCCACGCTCATTCTTAATCTGTTTTATTCACCTGCTGATGCACTCTTGGTAGTGTTTAACTTTTTTTTTTTTAACCAAGTATGCGGAAGGACTTGTAATTTTTTAGTAACCTGGGTCAAGCGCTTCCGGTGAACAGTATGCCGTTACAAAATCGCTGTTTAAGGTCTGTTTTCTTTTAAAATCAACAATCTCCACTGGCTGAGTGATATACGATATAAAGTGGGTCTCAGAGTGTACAAGAAGCACTGCGTTAAATGACATTTTTCCATGCCATGTCTTTAAAATATGAACATTTATTTTACCTCAGTATATTCAATGGAGCTTATGCGCCAGCCTGTTAATTCTGATGGGCGCATGCAAGTAAATGGCTTTTTATCTAATTTTACGCTTGAACAACTAAATGAATGCCGAAGTCTATTTAACTGATTGTATTTTAATTACATTCCAACATCGATGCTGTAAAATGACCGTTTAAAATTGAAAAAAGTGACATTAACTGTTCACCGGAAGTTTATCAGTATGGGAAGAAAATCTAGCTGTGCATGTAGCCCTTTTGAAGTCTTGGAATGAGCATCCACATTGTTACATGTACTTAAACTTGGACTTGGTAGCTCACTTTTTACAGTGTCGTATATGTGAAGCAGAGCATTTAGGTCCTGTTACATTTGCTTTTGAAAATATTATTGGATTAGGGAAAGATTTCTCATGGAAGAGTATAAGAATGACGTGTATATTAGACTTACAACAAAATGTACCCCAAGTGACATATTTCAGACTCACAAAAATGGAGACGGCACCCTATAGTGGATTTGTCATATGAAATGTGCAACAAAACGTATCCGGAGCAACGTATTTTATGTTTAGCAAAAATGTAGGCTGAGGCATGTACAATGAAACTGATACACTGGCCAATTTAGTGTTGGAGGTTTTATGGCTAAATTTGACCAGTCTTCATTGATTGCACATTTAGTAAGAGCAGATTGTGAAGGTTTAATAAGTAGATTAATAGCTCAGTTTTGCTTAAAATATTGCAATGCACACAACATTATGGGTGACAAATCCCAGCTCATAACAGGACAAATTGTTAAGCCTGGTTTATACTCTACGTGTCCGCTAGTTCGCTTGAGTGCTCGCGGCAAATGTGATGTCATCGATGTGTTTGCGGAGGTTCGCTTTGTGTGCGCACGACATGATTTCGGCTGGCGGAGCACACTTTTTTTGAGACTCGAGCGAACAGTTCGCGTGGCGCCACATTTGATTTGAGTTATATGAATATGAAACACTTTGAAGAAATTTTTGTCTGAAACAGGTACGCCCGTACAGACATCTTTATGATCTGTCCTTGTGTGATCATAGGAATAATCAGATGACCAATAATTCTTGGCTAGAAATTGCAACAGCAGTGGGAAAGGAGGAAAGTTTTTGTTAAAAAGTTTGGAAAAACCTGAGGGATAAGTTTGTTAAAAACAAAAGGGGACATGGCAAAAGTGTATACAGACCCAGGTACACAATTACAGAATATGTTTTTCCACCACCTATAGGTTTACACTGATGTGTATATATTACAATTTTGAATTTAAAACAATTTAATAGTTACAAAACTATAATTAAGAAACATTATTTCTTTGATAACTGGAAAGAAATATTTGAACCTATCGGTTTACATATACTGTTTTTCTAGGCTTTACTGGTGATAATGGTCAGGAAAGTTGGACCATCATTGCTTTTTAGCATAAAAAGAGGACAGAAACTAGCCAGACAGTAAATGTCAATTGTGGAGCGGGCTAAAAAAAAAAAAAAAAAATCTGTATTTTTTAGTAAGTATACTTTTTTTTTATATATATATATATATATATATATATATATATATATATATATATATATATATATATATATATATATATGAAGAGCAACCCATGCTCTGTTGTCATTAATATTTTAATAAATTTTATTAAAACTGTCCAAGATATGAACAAAAGCAACTGAAGCATCAAAGTTTGAATTAAAAAATAATTTGATTGGTTATAAAAATCTTATAATCATTCAAATTTCATAATTTGTTTAAAAATCTTCAATAATATTATGATATAACGCAGTTCTGGAAACCTTCTACTTCTCTGTTTATCCATCTGATTTTACAGCCCCCTGTCGTTTTAAAGAATATCACAACAGCGACCGCGTCAAGTATAAAAGTTTTTTCTGTTTCGTGAGGTCCGCGAGCAGTCAGCTGAGGTCTGTGATGCAGCGCCAGGCAAAAGTATAAATCAAGCTTTAGTGCACATCTCGCTGGAGGGAGCTCCAAAGGGGTCACAGGGTGCTATAGGTAAATGTTTGGTCACTCATGTCAAATGTCTGCTACAATTGTGCCAGCAGCAAAAATCTTGGGCTGTAGACAAAGTGTCTTGGGCCCTTCAGCAATGTCATTTGTATTGCACTAGGTCTCTGCGATTTTGTGGAAAATATCTAATTGCAATTTATTATTATTTTTATTTATTTTTTGTGACAGATATTGCAATTTTCGATTTGATTTGAGATGTTTAATTTTGTAGTCAAGCTTCAGCTCAATCTGTATCATAGCTTCTTACTGCTAAAATGCAGTGAGTGTTAGTTAAAAAGAAACTGAAAAGATATCAATTTAAACATTTATTCAAATTTGTTTTTCATCATTCAGAAATGAAACCATTTTTTTTCTCTAGAGCAAACAGTAAACACAAATAAAATGTACCTTTCTGTAAACATGTTGAACTCAAATTAGGGAAATAGTGTAGCTTATAAAAACCAAAAAAAATGACTTTTTAGCAAGAGCCTCATCGTATAGCTGCCTGTTATGCTTTTTTAGGTGCTGGTTGTATTTCCTCGTGCTGTGGCAACAATTCTTACAAATTACCAGTTTTTGTTTTGTGTTTGGGACTTTGAAACCAAAATATTCCCATATTACCGATGTCCTGTTTTTCTTTAATATTAATTTATCTTTTGATGCTTCTGAAGTGGCAAATGACACAATCCCGTTGGCAAGCACTTTCTTGTTTGTTTGTTTTTTATTGTGGGCATTCTTCATAGCTCAGTTGCACAATTTTGATTGGGTAGGAAAGTGTGCTCACTCAATTGTCTAGTAAGTCTATCACATAACGATGACATTCTTGCATTTGCTCTGAGCGGGGAAAATAATACATGTGTGTGTATATGTATTTCATATTGCAGCCTCATGCGATTTAGCTAATTGCAACGTTTCAAATTAATAGCACAGCTCTACATTGAACTGAACTTCAACAGTGACATTTATACTAAACTTAACTAAAGCAGTTTCAATTTACTAGTACTACACCAGTATTGTACTCTACTCTCCTGCCTGCCTGAATTGCTGGAATGTTTCACAATATTATGGATTTTACTCTTTTCTTCAAGTTGCTTTGACACAATCTACATTATAAAAAGTTCCGTAGGAATAAAGATGAATGCAATTAAAAACTTTAGTTTTTACTATTGCATAAAACACATCAGATAATTTAACAATATAAAAAACTAAAATAAGTAAAATAAATATGACCACTACCCTTCTCCACCTGAAAAAATAAAGAACAATCAGGAAAACAAAAGCTTTTTTGCTGTCGTAATGTTTTCTTGACATGGCTTTTTTGCTTGGTCATACAGCATTTTAGTGTCCATACAAAAATCATTACAGTTAATTTGGACAACAAAACCAGCATGTGTGCTCTGCTTGGTCTCAGAGATGAGCATTGACATGTAACTACTTTTCCTAATGTGTACAAAAGTCTTTCAGATGGTGTTGCAAATGACAGGCATACAAAAATGTTTTTTTAATACATAATACATTTATTGCAAACCATTGCAATATGCAAATTTGTAATAGTTAAATATATTGATTTAGTACTTTTCTGTACAAATATTAACATATGTCAATGGGTGGAAAAGCTATTTACCCAAACATTTACATACATTGTAATTTGGAATGCGTCTACCTTGTCTACTTGTTAACTGATCGACAAATACGCATGTTAATACGCGGTGTAAACAGGGCCTTATTGTTTAATGGTAGCATATCTGAATTTATTGTTAATGTAAATATGTTTCTCCGTGATAATTTGGAAGGTTTTATGTTCAGAGGAACTGAAATTTGACTGCTCTTCAAATGAACAGATTTTTTTCTCTCCGTGTTCGTGTTTGCAGGCTTGCTTCATGGGTGAACTTGTCAGTGTTTAGTAATGGTGGAAAATTTCCATCCACTTGCAGGTTTTTCTGTCCATGTGTTCCAGATGAGAAGAGAGTGAGCAGAGATTTTGTGAACTGCCCTCAAATATATTTTGCAGGTGAGTTATCACATAAAACATGTTCTGATATATTGTATTTTCAGAACATTATCTGTTTTGCAGTAATGTTTTCTCAAGTTGTAATACATGGAATTATAATAAAGAGATTTGCTTAAAAGGTGTAGTTCATCTAAAAATAGAAATTTATTTACCCTCAGATGATTCCAAACCTGTCGAGTTTCTTTTTTCTGCTGAATACAGAAGATAGTTTGCTATCACAGCTGGCATTGTCACAGACCATAGCGTGTTGGAGCTTACTTAAGAAATAAGTCACATTGACTTTAGTTTGTAATTTTACAAAAGCCATTGTGCCATCATTATAGTTTAAGGGGTGGTCCAAAGTGTATTGGTAAGGCTTGGTTGTGTTTATAAGGTGCAAAGCAATTTGTGCTCCATGCTTCATTTGTAAAAAAAACACGTTATTTATGTATTTATCTTACTTTAATTATATAATTTATTTAAAATTAAATTATATATTAATTATCTACTCAGCTAACATGAAACTACTGTCATAATTCCTATTTACTCCGAAAGGCCCACCCTCGAGAGGCTCCAATTAGTCAGCTTGCATATTGTGATGTGATTCGCGGATTGGCTCCACATCACCAGGAAAAGCTTCACTGTCAGTCAGTGTAGCTGTTAGCCATATCGGTTTGTGCCTGAATCAGAAAGAATATAAAGAGGACACAGCTGAACCTCAAGCCTGCTCTCTAAAATAAATATGACAAGTGTCTTTGACATATATTCGGAATAAACATGTGTAAGTAATTTGAAACGTTCACATATCTTTTGCAAGTTTGAGATGAGATGTAGAATGCAGGGAAATCGGCCACATAGAGAGACGCTACAGCGCTGGTTAAGATTGTGTGTTTACAGCGGTTTGACTGATAAATATGAATTTGTAGCTGAATTGTTAACAGTGTCAAAGAGCATTTCCTGTTGTTTACGTCCTTGCCACAACATGCTGTTAACACTAGAAACTGTGCATGTAGTAGATAAATTCTAACAAATAAAACACTTACAGGTTGTGGCTCACAATCCACAGCTTCCTTTGTCAAAAGCCTAACAAGCTCAGTAGAAATAGCAGCGTTTGGACGCCATTTTCGCTAGCTCTGCTACAACATTACAGCTCCTTTAGCTACGCCCCTTCGCTGCGCGGAGTGTATGTGCTTGGTGAATGAGCGTAACCTGAAGTGTTTGTGATCACACTAACCACTGTATTTTTTTTGTAGTCCCCAAACTTCATTCGCTATAGGCTTTGCTAAACGAACTCTGTAAAAGCCAATGACTCCCTTTGCATTGAACTTTGAGTGTATTGCATTCAGAGATGTTGTTTACGTTACACATCTATATTACACATGGACTAAAGTTTAAAATATATCATAGTGGACCACCCCTTTAATGCTTTATTATTGCATTATTATACATTTGAATGTGTTAAAGTTACCCTTTACAAAAAAAAAAAAATTTAATTAAAGGACAAATAGATAAATCAACAAGAGTATGTTATTGTAGGGCTGGGGAATTAATTGGTGATTTTCATGGGCATTTTTGTTTGTAAAAAACAATTCTAGTAATCTAGTCTTCTACACAGGGTCATAGTACACTAATAAGCTACACAAAAAACATTTTTCACTCATTCGTTTGAATCAGTCAATAATGGCATTGATATAGTCTTTCTGTGGTAATTATAGTTGTTTGTGTTGCTTCTCAATGAACTACGGCTGTAGTAAAAGCTGCACATGAAATTGCAATATATATTAGGGGTGTCAAAATTAATTGTTCGGTGCACTGCGATGCAGATGTGGACAATTCAGTATCGGCTCAGTAATAATCATAACTAGTTATTATGTACTGAAATCATTTATCTCATTTGTGCTATGTCGCCGTTTTCTGGACAGTCTTATACTGACATTTACAGCAGAAGCCCCTATTTCACTGCGATTCAGAGAATGAAAGTAAACTACATTTCTCGCTCTCTCACTGTGGCCCGTTTGACCTGCTGGCGTGACTTTTCCTCTCCTCTTGACTGTTACAGCGATACTTCTGGATACAGACACAAGCGTGTGTCTGCAGAGTTTTTTCCACCGTGTCTATCATGGATCAGCTGTGATCGCCGCTGCCGTTTATCAGTGTCACTTATCTGTGAAGAGCGCAGCACGCAAGAGCCAATCATAGCCCTTTCTGTGTGACCAATTAAAGGGGTGTTAGAAAACTTTGTAGACAAGGCTCAGAAAGCAACGGGATATTTATATTTGTTTATTTTTTGCTATAAATGCTCATGTTGTTTAAAGGTAGTTTATATATCTGAATGTTTGTATTAAAGGACAAAATTGTATTACAAATAGTATATAAATATAAATATATTTATACATTTTAATACAGAATTGCTGCTGTGAAGAAAATATAAAACTGTGTATGGAAAGCATCGTCAATGCACCATAATGCACCGAAATATCGTATTGAACTGAATCGAATTGATAATCGTAACCAAACCATGAGACTAGTGTAGGTTCACACCTCTAATATATATAATAACGTGTTTTTACTCCAAAATTGCCTCACAATCAAGTGTTTGAAATCAATCCTTCTGTGAAGTGATTTCTAGTTTTATAAGTCAAGCTGAATCAATAATCAACAGTTTAATCAACAGTTTTTTTTTCACTCACTCACTTTCCTTCGTCTTAGTCCCTGATTTATCAACAACGCAAGTAATCGCCAATTACTCTGGCATATGTTTTATGTGGCAAAGCCCTTTTTTGTTTAAGCAAACTGCTATATTTCCCAGGGGATTGTCTTTTTTTTTATGTAGATTTGGACCGGTTTGAAAGTTTCAGCAAGAACGCTGAAGACATGCATGACATTCAGTACGTTTACAAAGACACCAATAATTCGATTTAGGTTTAGAAAAATAATTCGATGCGATTAAGACAATTTTTTTATTTATTTATATATTTTTTTTGATTAATTCAATCAGATTAAGATCATAATCGAACACACACACACACACACACGGCTGTTTGACACTTTGCACCATTCGAGTCAGTTTTAACCACAGACACCTGCATCGTGAAATGCAGAGTTTTTTTTCCTTCCATTTAGCATGGGGTATGAACTTCCATTAAAACAACTCTTCCAGCAGTTCAGCAGTTCACAGCATCCAATATCTCGTTTGTCACGGGGAGCATGCATAAAATGTTCCCGAATGAAAGTGAAAGTGCCAAACTGCAGTTAAAGTCGACAAATTAAAAATGAAACACTCGAAATTACATAACTCCGGAGGGAATGCGGATATCGTGGTGACGCAATGAGTGTAGTCGAATTATGTGCTATAACATGTAAAACGGGATCATGAAAGGAATATTCAAAAAGCAACTCATGTAAATGCCTTAATCTTATTGTTGTCTTAATAAGATTAAGGCAAATAATTCGATTACTGATGTCCATGCAAACGTAGTCAATTATAGTTTTGCTTAATTGTGATTGCAAATTTTTTTGTTTGATTAATTGCCCAGCCCTATGTTATTGTATCTATTTTGTATATTAATATTATTAAACTATGTGCTTGTTTTGAAAGCACTTTAAGACAACAATCCTTTACAATTACTATCATAACTCAACCATAAATGAGAGAAATTCTTCTAAGAAAACCTGCAGTTTAAGCTAACAATTCTTTACAATTACCGTCATAACCAGAAATTCTTTGAAGAATAACTTTCATTTGAAGTTTTCTGGGAAGGCTTTTCAGTGTTTTTTTTATTGAACAGTGACACGAATGTTAATAGGACAGCACAAGATGGAGAGATATTTGAGAGATTGATTCTGCAAATATCTTTAGTCAGGAATTGAACTCTGATGGGGAGGATAGCTGTGCTATATGTTAGTGTGCTGGCCTTTAGGCTGTTGGCTCAGAGAGATGTTTTGTTTGTTGTTGTTGTTGTTGGAGTAACTGAAGCACGATCTGTAAAAAGACAGTCCTGTTATACAAAATGTGTGAAGAGCATCAACTGTAATAATAGTCATCATAGTTGGGTGAATCTAGAGTGCAGTGAATGGGAGAGTACATCAAATAATTTTTTTACAATCCTATTTGCTGAAATATTAAAAGAAAAACTCCACGATGGTGTTATCAAAGCTTTCAGAAAAAATGGAAAAATTGTGTGAGACAAATAGCTGCAGTCAGAGGAGAGAATAACATCAAATTTACTCTCTATACGCTGCATTACACATACTTTGCATGTAAATTAGTTTTTTGTAATTTGACGCAAAGATGATATAATACATGCATAAATGTATATAAATGAAGGAGGAAACCCACACACACATGGGGAGAACATGCATGCTTCACATTTACAGCCTTCATATTTACAGCCGGGTCTCGAACCTGTGCTGAACTTCTTGCAGCGAGGCAACCGTGCTAACTACTTTGCCAGGTCCCTTTTAATTAAATGTTTTTTGATTTGCTAAAGTACAACTGTGTATCCATAAGCACACATTGTAGGGTTGTAATGTTTGTCAAATCTTTAAAGAACATCTATGGTTAGCAAAATAGATTTTATTCTATTCTTTTTTTGTAGAATCTCTTTGATTGCATGTCTCTGATTCTCTGGATGAACTGTTGTGTGTAAATATGGTCTGTTTATGGGTAAAGTTCACTTGGATTTGCCTCATTCATAGTTCAAGGACCTTCTGAAAGGGTGGCAGTACTGCAGAGATTTTAAAGACAAATCGTAAAGCGTGCATAGAAAATGACTGTGACTTATTTTTTTTAAGAACCATAAATGAAAAAGAAAAAACAGCACAGAATGGTGGCGTGAGTAAATTTTCTGATGTGGACTTGCTTCTTCTCGTTCCCCAGGTGCATGGTTCTCATTGCTATTGAAGACAAATTTTGTCTTAGCTGTGAACTTGCCCTGCAATATAGGAACAATGACTGTTTCCAATGCCAAATCTGGCACAGGTAAGCACCTTTGAGCTTCTTATGTGTCTGTGGATATTTTTCTTAATATACTTAAGTAGGATACATAATTTATATTTGATTTATATTTAAGATTTTGGCAGTTGATGATATTTAGTGGTGTTTTATTGCAAGAAGTCAGCATAGCTATTACATATTTAGGTTACACTTTTTCAGCCTTTTATGCTACAGATTGGAATAAAAAGTGTCTCCGCAACTACGGTTAAGTAATCATGTTTGCAGTTTGGTGAAACTGGAATCATGCTGATCAGAATGAAATGAATCTTTTTCACATTTCCAAGCTTCTTCAAAAAGTGAAGATGAGGTTTTTTATATTAGCTGGGTGATTACATTTAATTATGGATTGTATGTTTGTGTGTATGGTTGTAATTATGGATTCTACGGAGTATTAGAACGAACTAATCAACATTAACATGCTGTTTGCGCAGTAGGGTTGTGCGATGTTGACTAATTTGGCATTGTACCATGTCTAATGTCTAAACGACCATTGTCGTCATAGGCAGCGGTGAATTTATTATTTATGAATAATTAATTAATTTATAACGAGTTAATTATTTGTAGCCTACCGTTTCAACTACATGACCCGCATAGTCTTTGTTTTACCCATAACCAAATCATAAATAAATAAAGATAAGTTACACACAAATTGCACCTGTCAATCACTTTTTCTGCGAGACTCTGCATTGAATAGGCAGTGATCTGTGTTGGTTTAATGGTGTCCCCAAACTTGGTCGGTAAAAAAGGTGCACAACCAACACCAACCAACCAACAGCATCTGAGGTTTTCACTAAAATTACTAAGTACAAGTGTGAAAGTGAAAGATTGAAGCAGCGTACTGATGCTGTGACACGTTACCTGATAGATTCAAAAGACTGAAGAGTCGTTAAGATAGAGACAAGATTAATTAAATATCACGTTTAACAACTATAGTAAGACGCAATCCAGCGGTATATCCTTGATAAGCTGTCCGACTGCTCTCTGGAGCTCAGACGAGCGCATAACAGTGTGTGTGTGGTCACGTGATGTGTGTTTTTAGCGGACGGAGGGCTGTTCAGAAATTCTAGGTAAAACACAGTGTGGATGTGGATCATTTTCTTTCTAAAATGCCATTTTAAAACGAAGACGTATTAGTGTAAACGGGGCCTAAGTGTGTATTTTTCGCGAGTGGGTTTGCGATGCTGGCTCAGCATAGTGTTGTCTATCAGCGATGGACCATGGCATCGGTCCAACCCTATTGTGCAGCATTTAATTTTTGCCATAATTTTGACAATTTTGTTGCTGTCTTGTGTTATAAATTCAGCAGGCCTCTCCTTTACAACAACAGAAGCTTTCACACCTTTTCACAGTTCCTAGAACTATTGGTTAAGTTGTTCAGTTTTTGCACTGCAGGAACTAGGAATACCATTTTATTAGATATTACTCCAGAGCAGGGTCTAATCCAGCACATTAGGGACTACATTGACATGTGTATCCTTACCGGGCAGTCAGTTTAATTAGATGCACACATTCAGAAAGCTAATGTTTGGAGCATTTATCTGTTGCTTTTGTCTACAGCATAGGCCTCAAACTCGATTCCTGGAAGGCTGCAGCTCTGCACAGTTTTGCTCCAACCCTAATCAAACACAGCTGATCCAACTAATTAAGGTTACTAGAGACTATTAAGCAGGTGTGAGTTGGAGGTGGTTGGAGCTAAACTGTGCAGAGCTGTGGCCCTCCAGGAATAAGTTTGAGACCATTGGTCTACTACAGTGATGTGTTTTCTCAACCTCTGTGATATGTAGCACTACCAGTCGTCACAGGTTATTTAGGCTTTCTTTTTGATGTTTTTTTTTTTTACTTTAGTTTGTTTGTATAAATGTGTATTTTTCAAATTTTAGGATTTTATTTTATGAATTTTGTTTTAGTTTTTAAAGGCATTTATTTCCAAGTATTCTAAACAAGTAATCATGCTTAAACAAAATATCAATGGACCTTTTACAAGAAATTTAATGAAATATACAATAATAACACAGGCAGGTATAACTTTTTATTTTGAAAGGTCATCGAAGTTTTTTACTCCTGTTAGACTCTCCTTATTATTGGTCAGCAACTCGAAGACCTTTTCACTTCTTACAGTTATATCATCCTAACTTTGTCATTGTCAAATGGATCTTGCCTCGCAGCTCAGTATGGATATAAAGAGGTTGTAGAAAAGTGGATATGAACCTGCATGTATGACCCTCAGCTCAGTGTTTTCTTTCAACGGTTTCCACTGACACACCACTTCACCTGCCTTGTGTGATTTTTAATTATTTTTTATTGTGGGAGAGGTCTCTGTGTGGGTTTGTTCACCATGGAAATGGTTATTGTTTGCAATATGCAAATTGCTCTACTTCGTGATAGATATGCCTTTTTTCTAGCCTCTCAAGTTGTTTATAATTGTCTGAGTGCTTTCTGATGCAGTACTAGATACTGTATATGGATGTTTTTGTCATTCTCAGTTACTGGATAGCAGTAGGTTGTTGTTTGACTGTGTACAGGGTTCAAAATGAACTTCCTTCTTTGGCTTTAACTGTGTGAAAAACCCATGCATTTTAGCAACAAATCATGTGTGAATGCATATACTAATGTTTCCAATAATTGCAACGAACTTGCATGTGCTAGTTTGATTGTGAGTGTACAAACAAACTTTGTCACTAAAACCACTTTTAATTTGCTACTATCCGTATGTCACTTTTTGATCGAACTTGAATTAAAGTTATTTGCACTTTGTGAGAATGCTGTTATTGTGCTGTTGGCATTATTGATCTCATAATACATGGTTTTCGCTACATTCTTCCGTGGCGGGGCGCCAAACCAAAATTCATCCTGCCACGGCTACATTACAGCAACTCATTCAAAACATTTAGTCTTTTTTTTTTTTTTTTTTTTTTAATAGCGGGTTATAATCGCACCAAAACGTAAGGTAAGTGAATTAAAGCAGAGCGAACTTTTCTGTAACCGTAGTAGTGCTGTGCGCTATTTGTTTAACCCTTTAAGGTTACATGCTGACTGACTGACAGGTGTGTGTGATGCGTGAGGCCAGCAAACACGACGTAGCTTTCAGTTAAGATGAACAGTTTCCATAGTTATACTTTTATGGATAAAGGTCTAGGGCTCTGGATATTATGACTTTATCTTGCTGGAGTTTATAGCTGTTTCACTTTACTTCAGGACGCATTAATGCCGCTCTGTAGGTCTATTGGAGACATTTATAAATATTCCTAGCAAATCTAATAAATGTTGAAGACATACTCATTACATGAACACACTAAATTGCACTTCAGCAGCGTTTATTTGAGAGCGTACAAGAAAATCTGCACTTGCACAGCGTATATTTGAGGGCGGTCGACAAGTTTTGTGCACGAGCAGAGGAAATCGCCACGTAAGCAAAGAGATTCGCATGCTGTTATTACATGAATGTGATCTCGACTTTTAATACTGCGCTCACGACATTTGTCATTGAAATAACGCCATAGGTAGGCCTAGTTGGCAGATCTGTGTAAAAAAAGCCTGCCGCCACAGCTGGATACCCATAATAATCTTGAATGCACAGCCAACAGAACACAAAATTCAGGATATACAGATTCTAAATTTAATTTAGCACCACTCCGAAGATGCATCAGGTCTGTTGACTGCGTATGTGTTTATGCATCGTGTCATATCATTAAGCTTTAACTGTAATTCTTGTGGAGTGAAAGGATGCCAATAAATCTCAAGAACTCATCTGTTTATGCAGAGGTTGATTTTAATTGCTGGCTGTGTTTTCATATACGCTAAAGCTTCAAAATACAACTCTAAATACAACTTTGTCTGCCTCTTTTGTCCAGTATAATTATAATTTATATTACATCCACAACACAAGTTTTTTTTTTCTTCTTTTGGATTAACTTCATTTAAAAATATTTAACAATGTGTATACTCAATAATAAGTTAAGTTAAATATTTTTTAATGAATGAAGCATGATTTAATTTGAACGTTTATTTTAGAGTACGTGTGTGTGTGTTTGAGCGAGAGATCATGCACTGAGCTGCGGGAGCATCAGAGCAGAGTTCATTAATATTCATGACCATTCCCAGTATAGTCAATATAGAGCTTCAGATTCTGGGTAACTTGCCTAAACCACATACTTATGTAGATATCAGAGAACAATTTAACATATTGAGTCATTGCACTCTATGGGACCTTTAGAACTTTCTATTAAATTTATGTACATTTGGCCATACAATTATGTAATGGAGCAATGCATTTGGTAATGGTACACTGAGACGCTTTAGGTGTTGTGCAAAGAAATCAATGCATATGCTAAATGAAGTTCTCTTTTGTCTTAAGCTGCTTGAATGGTTTAAAATGGTTAAAATTGGATTACTTTAATCTAGCCTGGCTAGCTAAAACATGTTTTTAAAGATCACAGTCCTGTTTCATGCTGCTTTCTCATTTACAGATCACATTGTAAAAAAAAAGGTTGACACCATTATATTTAGTGCAGCCAGGGTGGGCCAAGCTTCTGATTGGGTGAGGCTCCATAGGGGCCAGGCCTGGTTGCACTTGACTGACATTCATACATCCTCTACAATGACCTCAAGGGATAGGAAATTGTGCTATAAATAATAAACAAAATTGAAATAATTTTAAGCAAATAAATAGTTACAATAGGTGTTTTTTTTGTTTTTTAGAATGTTCTTGTAAAGATGGTCAGATGAACATAATCGTTTACCTTGTGTAAAGTATTTTGTCTTGTGTAAAGAATAGTTTTACTATATGCTATTTAGTATATTTGTATGATAATGTACACCGTTTCTGTGATCCATCAACTGAAGCAAGAAAAGTGTAGGATTGTGGCTGTGATGAAGGCACCTTACAGAGACGATTGTTGCTTAATTCTATTTGTTAATTAATAAATACAGTTTTTTAAATAATAATAAAAATAATATTAATAATAGTAATAATAATAATAATAATAATAGTCGTAATAATAATGTTATTTTATTTACCTGTAATTATTTGCATGCTTAACATGAAAAGATAACTTGACACATACTGCAAGAATTGTTTTATTGAGACACTTGGCGACTGTTAATATATAAATTTACCTATAATTCTACCTGTAAATAGGGCCATACCTATCCCTTTTTTGTTTTTGCATTGATCGATTTAATATATTGTATAGACAATATGTAATAATTCATTCATTCATTTTCCTTCGGCTTAGTCTCTATTTCAGAGGTCACCACAGCGGAATGAACGGCCAACTATTCCAGCACATGTTCTGCACGGCGTATGCCCTTACAGCTGCAACCCAGTATTGGGGAACACCCATACACTCTCATTCACAAACATACATTACGGCCAATTTAGTTTGTTCAATTCACCTATACCGCATGTCTTTGGGCTGGGGAGGGGGGGGGGGGGGTGGCGGAGCACCTGGAGAAAACCCACACCAACATGAGGAAAACATGCAAACTCCACACACAAATGCCAGTTGACCTAGCTGGGACTCGAACCAGCAACCTTCGTGCTGTAAGGTGACAGTGCTAACTGCTGAGCCAACGTGCCGCCCTATTTAATAATTCATTTAATCTTTTATTTTATGTGTGTTAAAACC
Source organism: Danio aesculapii (assembly GCF_903798145.1). Taxonomy (NCBI): domain Eukaryota; kingdom Metazoa; phylum Chordata; class Actinopteri; order Cypriniformes; family Danionidae; genus Danio; species Danio aesculapii. The sequence goes on along the minus strand of NC_079450.1, from coordinate 40,956,611 downwards.
ACAAAGACATAAGATATATGAATATACAGACAGCAGTGTCTACAGACAGTATTTCTTCAATTTATTTTTATTATCAACTAGTTATACAGTTTACTCATTCCTAGTGATGGAAAGAGTACTGAAATATCATATTTAAGTTAAAGTACCATCACTTGCCTGAAAATGTAATGCAAGTAGAGTAAAAGTATCTGTTGTAAATATTATTCAAAGTATGAGTAAAACGTAGACCTTCAAAAGTGCCCAAGAATAGTGAGTATGCAAAGCTGATGCATTTACATGTAATTTATGGATGTGTTTAAACGTAACATTCTGTAGTGCATTTAGTTATTGCCCAGTAGGCACACAAGGCCATAAGACGTTAATATTAGGTTGGATTTAGGTTTTAATGTTGGGTGGCCAAAATGCCAGTGTCTAAAGACAATCTTCTTGTAATGTCCAATGACGATGTCAAATGACGTTGATATTTGGTTGATTTTAGGTTGTGTTAGAAAGTGACAAATCCAACGTGGAGCCAACATCCTAAACCAACGTCTAATACTGACATTTATTCATCAGGTATGACAACCAAAATCCAACATCTGATAGATGTCATAGTGTTAACGTCCACACAACGTCAAGCTCTAACATCATTAGGTGTTGATATTTGGTTGATTTTTAGGTTGGACGTTGGACATGATGATTTCAACCCACATGATGATTTACCTTCTATGTGCGATTTGATTGGACAAGAATCACAGGACTTATTTTTCTAATCCCCATAGACAAGAAAAAATAAAGTAGTGACTGCAGGTTGAAGGAAAGTAGTGGAGTAAAAGTACCGAAACAGCATTAAAAATGTACTTAAGTGAAAGTAAAAGTACACATTTTTAAAACTGCTTAGTAAATTATAATTTCTGAGAAAAACTATTCAATTACAGTAGTTTGAGTGTTTGTAATTTGTTACTTTACACCACTGCTCATTCCTCTTAATCTGCTTTTTCAGTATTGGCTTGTGTATGTATTTTAGTAATGTGTGTATATTTCATGTGTGACCTGCAGCTATGCAGCAGGTGCTGGACAACCTCAAAGAGCTGCCGCCTTCTACAGGAGCCAAAGACATCGACCTCATCTTCCTCCGTGGCATCATGGAGAGTCCCATCGTTCGTTCCCTCGCTAAGGTGCAAACCCATTCTCCATTTTGTAACATGATATATTTAATAACCTTAACACCTCAACCTGTTGCATTTAAAATAACTAGCCATTTAAATGATTACTTAATTAGAGCGCTTGTATCTTCAGTGCAATATCAACATGTACATGTCCTGTGTGCACACGTTTGTGAACTGGAGGCCAGGGGTTGTTCGCCGTGTCACAGGTCATGAGTATGTGATGTACAGGGGGCCTCTTCTTATTCTTAATATAGATGCGTGAAATTTTTCAGATTGTGAGACTTGCTGGTTGAGCTTGGCTTTGTTTGTTTTGTGAACTAACACTCTGTTGCGGAAAACATGTAGTCCATGTTACTGAACTTGTGTTGATTTTTATGGTAGAGTTAGTCCAAAATACACGTTTCACGGATTACACATTAAATCTACATTGACATAGATTTCACTGAATGTAATGTTTGTTCGTTTGCTTTATTTATAGAGCACATTTAAAACAACAGATGTTGACCAAAATGATTTACAAAATGACCAACACACAAATTCTGTACTATATATATATATAACAAAATATCTAAAACAGATTAAAATTAATCAATTGCAATCAAAAAGCAAGAGACAAAAGGTGATTTTATATATATATATATATATATATATATATATATATATATATATATATATATATATATATATATATATATATATATATATATATATATATATATATATATATAAAATATTTATTTTTTATTTATTTTATTTATGAGACTTAAAAGCAAAGCACCAAGGGAAGAGCACGACCTGATATGTAAAGGCAGACCATTCCACTGACGAGGGGCTGTGACAGAAAAAGCCCTGTCACCTTTTGATTTTTAACCCTGATTTGGGAACAACTAGCTAAAACTGGTTTTCCGACCTAACTGGCCTCAATAAAGTATGCCAGTGAAGAAGCTCACCAATGTAAGTAGGTGCCAGACCATTTAAACCTTTAAAACCAAATAACAATAACTTGTATTTAATCCTAAATTGGACTGGGAGCCAGTAAAGGGATGATAAAACTGGTGAGATACTAGATACTACTAATTTTGTCCCAGTTTAAAGCCTAGCGGCTGCATTTTAAAGCATCTGCAGGCGTACAGTTGAAGCCTGCAAAACTTCTGAATACAAAAAATTGCAGTAGTCCAATCTAGACATAATAAAAACATTGGTGAAAGCTTAATAAGCTTTCTATGTATATGAAAATCACTTTTTAAATTTTTATTATACAAAATATTTTATATAGAAAGAAAACATTGTAAATGTATAGTATTCTGTAAAAATAGGGAGATTGTAGTAGGCAATTATATTTATATATGATCATGATATAATTTACTGAAGATATATTGTGTATATATCTTATATTTAATATATTACAGAAGGATTGGAAATGAACACAATGTTTTTAAAAAAAATTGCTCAAGTGATTTTAGTTAGATTTTTATATTTACTTAAGACATTTAAGACTTTGTTAAATTCCCCCTTTTCACAGTAAATGTAATTAAATTTTTTTATTATTGTTTTACTGTTTAATAATTAGTGATTTAAAAATTTAGTAATGAATGGTTTGTGTAATGTTTGAACAGATTAAAATTGAAAACACAATCTGTGGAAATAAGTGAAGCTGTTTTGATTATTAGATGTATTGAAAAGTACTAGAAATCAAATTATTTTATGATAAAATATTAGAATTGATTTGCAGTTGTAATGAAAATCAAACCCAGAGGCACTTGATAAAATAATTGCTTTTAATCACTTTGTGTGTGGTTGTTAAAACTCTTCCACCTCAAGTGCACCTGACAGTGCGTTTGTTAATGCTGGGAGACGTAATCCATTAATCTTTTTCTTGGCTCAAATGCTCAAGCTATTTGTCTCCGCCCATTCTCTCTCAGGCCCATGAGCGATTGGAAGACGTTAAGCTGGAGGCGGTTCAAAGTAATAACGTGGAGCTAGTGAGTGAGATCCTGTCTGATATGAGTAGTCTGATCATTCGGGATGAAAGTGCAGCAGAACTCTCTAACATCCTGAAGGAACCGCATTTCCAGGTATTCAAACTTTCTATGTGTGAACTGAATTTATTTAACTTTACCTTTTTATTCAGCCTGTTTCTGTTGCACTAAAGAAAAATTTGTTCAATTTCTCAATCGCTAACAGGCCATTTGACTTTTTTTATTATTAAGAAGATTATTTGTTAAACTTGAATGTTTTTCATTTTATGATTTGAATAAAATGTTCTTGATATTTTTAGTCCTTGTTGGAAGCTCATGACAAGGTGGCCTCTAAATCATATGAAGCTCCTCCCACCAGCACCAATTCCACCAGTATGTCCAGCTCATCCCTCATGCCGGCTGACACGGTTCGCATGATCAGCATCCAGAAGAAGGCCGGAGAGCCTCTTGTGAGTGACAGTTGAGCTCTGTTTCACAGGATTAGAGTCGATAGTGGGTCAGAGGTTCAGCTCTGTTAGAATAGACCCGCTACTAACTGCTAACTGGTTGTTTCAAATCCAGATAGTGTGAAAAGTCATTTTTGGTTACAGTAATATAGTTTGCTACATTATAAAAATAGTGCTTGGTTTATAAAAGAAAATTCTTCAATTTCTTTATTTAATATAAAAGCAAATTAAGTTTTTTTTGAAAGTGAAGTTCATTAAATTATTTACCGAAATAATATTTAATTGTTTTAGTGATATATTATAAAAACAATATCATTAGGAAGATTTATTATTATTATTATTATTATTATTATTATTATTATTATTATTACAAACCACAGAAAATAGTATATAACCATTTATTTAAATACTGTATATTGTGTATTATATTAAAGTATCTACAACAATTTAAATTTGCAAGCCATTTTTATATACGTAGAAAGAATAATAATCTCTGAAAGGGATATTTCACCCAAAACTGAAGATAATTTAATCATTTACACATCTTTGTTCTAAACTTTTTCTTCTGTTAAACACAAAAGAAGATATTTTTAAGATAGGTGGAAACCTGTAACCATTCTTTTGTAGTTTTTCTTACTATGGCAGTCAATGGTGACATGTTTTCATCTTTATACTCATAATTTACACTCCCTCAAGTAGTTCCAAACCTTTGAGTAGATACATTTTTTGGGGGGAGAACTATCCCTTTAATGAAACTTAAACATAAAAAATAAAAATAAATAAAAATAACTTTTGTGAAAAGGAGAGCAATGTTCCATCGTCGTATTTATGTTTAAAAAGTGTAAAAATTTTTAATGATTGATTAATATTTCAGGCATCTACTGTGATCCTCAAGTAGAGATGTTTATTTTTTAAATATGTAATCAAATGATTCTAGCAAATATACATTGTTACGCTAAATTACATTTTAATTGGTGGTTTCTTGGAAACAATGTATGAAATCAGGATGCATTTTAATTAGTGGTGTAATGGATCACAAATCTCATGGTCCGGATCGCACTACAGTTTTTGAGCCACAGATCGGACCATTTTTCAGATCAGCAAAAAAGGGAGGAGACAAATGTTATTTGCTTTTCTATTTATAAAAATCAAGAAAGAACCAGCTGAGAAAATAGCTGGTTTTTAAATAAATAGCTGAAAAATCCAGCTGAAAATATTCAATGTGAAAAATGTGCTACTCTTTGCTACTGTTGCTTGTACATGTTGTACAAGATTTTAGATTTCTATATTTAGCATTATTTATTTTCAATTAATGATTCAACAATTCACACATAGATTGTCATGTTTCATTATAGGTGTATCATTTTTGAAAACCTATTCAGTGACATAATTTTGATGGTTGTTTGTCACCACCTATTGGTTAAACAATGTAATTGCTACAACATTCACCAGCGTCAAGTTCCATTAAACAATGATTTTAATCTTTACCATAAACATCAGTGTTTTTATCTGAACTATAAACTGTTCTCCCAGTACTTCTGTGCTATTTAATTGTTTGTAATGAACTGAAAAACTGTAAAAAAAACTGAATCTCTCTCGATCAAACGCAGATTTGAATTCAGTGATTCAAAGGATTAATAAACATATACAAATCATTCATTTATCATTTATGTTGCGTGGGTTTGAATTGAGATCACAATCTTTTAATGTTTAATTGTGCAGCTTTACACTGAATGCATTAATGCAGCTAAACTAACAGTGAGAGAAAACGCCTTTTATTTTATAACCTAAGAAAGCATTTGGGTCCCACCACAACTTTTTTCCATCATCATTATATTTTACAGGGAAACCAAAATGCTTTCATACTTATGATTTGAATGACGCTGGAGGCGATCTCTCTGCAATTGTTATAAATGTTGGATTAACCTACAAGTTCAAAAAAGTTATTAATCTGCAGGTCACGTGCGTTCTAAACTGTTGGTACTATGCGTAACTCTTTATTCTGATATCAATGGTCTTTTCTCTTTAAGGGTGTAACATTCCGGGTGGAGGAGGGTGACCTTGTCATCGCGCGTGTTTTGCATGGCAGCATGATTGACAGGCAGGGGATGCTGCATGCAGGTGATGTCATCCGAGAGGTAAACGGCCGAGAGGTGGGCAAAGACCCCATGGCATTACAGCACATGTTGAGGGACTGCAACGGAAGCATCACACTCAAAATCCTCCCGAGCTACAAGGACACACCTCCACCCGCACAGGTTAGCGCACCACTCAATCACACCAAAATACAAAATACATTTTATTTAGAGCTGCACAATTGATTGAAGGTGAAAGTTGAGCATTCCAGAGTTTACTGACAAGCTACTCAAAAGCTTGTTAAATTGCACATTAATGAAATCTAAGGGTATACATACACTAGACATGAAGTTGAGGAGAAGCGCTCTCACTCAGTACAATGGAGATTGCTTTAGTTATGTTGTTTTGTATTATTTTTAGTCATTTGAGATGCAGTCATACACAGTCAAATATTTTGCTGAACAAATCCACCATGTTTGACACTCTTAAATTGTTATAAAAGTCATCATGCTGCATGCATTAGGAGGTTTGCTGAAGGTGGCAGCTGACATGCAACAAGGGGTTTGTATCTTTAGTAAACTATGATGGTTTGTTCATTGAAAAGTAAGAATGATTAATAAATCCATAAAAAACAGTCTCTTAAAATTGACACTGCGGCTTCAGTTTTCCGCTTGAGCCCAACTAAACCACGCTCTGGACCACCTCTTCTAACCAGGCCAGGGCCACCCAACCGAACCGTGCCTGGTTGGAAGAGGTTCGGATAGCCTAGTGCGAGTACACCCTTAGATAATTGTTCTGTGATAATTACAGCTGTTGGCATAGTTTTTCAACTACGGCTATGAAAATACCAAATTTAATATTACATTATTTAATATTACATTAATTTACTCCAAACTTGCTTTTATAACTTCAGTCGAGTGTTTGAAAGGAATCCTTCTGTGAGATGATTAAGTAGCCATGTGATTATTAGCTACATTAAATCTGTGAAATCTGTTAAATCTTGTGTAACTGCTATGGGGATTTACTGGACTTCTACTTCGTGGGTTTTTGGAGTTCTTTAGTGTGAGAGTGCCTTCTGTCCGTCAAAGGCGATTTACTACTGATTACACAACTGTGTTTCACTGACAAGATGTGCCTGACTTGATTAATCTAGATTGCAATTTCATTTCGATTTATCGTGCAACCATAATTTTACTAGCATTGTTAAAATACTGACATTTCACTACATAATGAGATAAATGTCTACAAGTCCTCTCAGCAATAATGGTTTCATTTTCAAACACTCAAACAGTGTTTTCAGTGACTCAATGTGGCTTGGTTCACAGTTGATACTGTAAACTTAATGCTTTTTACATCTTTGTCAGTTTAAACATTCAAGTGGACTAATATGCAATATAGACCACAGTCCTAGTGCAGCTGCTGAACTAAGTTCTGTTACACAATTCTTGTACAGATTACGTCAAATACCTGTTTTGGTGATTCTCCTTTTATGAACACAGTCAGTTATGTTATAAGTGAACACAAGTTGGGTCTGTGCGTTAGCTCTTAAAATGACTAATGTCAGGCACAGATGTGTAATTTTTAATGTTCTTTACGATTGAAGTTTGTCAAACTGTACAAGCATGGTCCCCATGTCACAATGTAAGAATTCCGTTTTAAAAGAGCATCGAAGACGAATGTACACAAGAATACTTTTCTGGTGCTATCTCTCTCCTAGCTGCTTCCTTTTTAATGTAGTGGCAGTCAAGCCGCGTTCACGCTACGAGTGACTTGCAGTGGCAAAGCGAATGTTGAGTGATGTGACAAAGTTAAGAATCTTTCAGCATTATGCAAATAAAGGGAGACTTTCTTGAGGACAGCCAATACGAGCATCAGTAGAGCTCATGTGATCCTTTCTCAGCTCCTGCATAGGCCAGTTGTATCTCTGTGCTGTAGACCTACACTGACCCCTGTTTGCGGGAGATACATGGCTGCAATAACAGATATTTTCTTCTTGATCATCTTTGTAGTTAAGCATTTTATTTACTGATTGCATTTATATGCAGTGTTTTCTCGGAACAATGTTTACTTTCAGTGGCACAAAAACTCATTCGCTCTCTTTGAATAGCACCATAAACGTTACTCAAGCAACCTCAAGGTGGGAACGTCCACTAGCTACTAGGCATGGACGGATATTAGAATCTGACAGTATGGTTTCACTGTATTGTGATTACTGCTCTAAGATAAGTCCTTTTTAATGTCTGGGTAAAAAAAAAATTTCTCTGTTGAAACAATTTATTTATATTATTTCAATACATTTTTATATATATATATATATATATATATATATATATATATATATATATATATATATATATATATATATATATATATATATATATATATATATATATATATATATATTGGAACGGTAAACATGCTAAATAATTAATTCAAATAAATTAATGACTTCCGTTATCTTCATTCATTTTGCAATATTAATGTTATACTGTTGCCCTAAAAAACTAAATAAAATATTTGTAAAAAACACAGAAAAAAAAATTACATATACCGCAGGAATGGTATTACAAAAGTTTTTAGCGGTTTTAAAATCTTGACTTAAAATTCTTTTTAAAAAATAGCAAAACCGTTTCTAGGTTTTTTTTTTTTTTTTTTTTTTTTTGTGTAAGCAAGTATTTTAAAGTACTTTAAAAATTTTATCATGGTTGCTCTATATTGAGCCAACTCTTATCCTTTGATTAGCATCATTTCTATTGGGTAATAGTTTAATTCACAGAATTTCTACAAAGTATGTTATATACTATAAAGTCACAAACTTTTTGGTCACATCCATAACCCATGTTTGTTTTCCTCATTTAAAATCTAAAAAATGTTTACAGATTGATATTTTTCTGATCCCATAACTCTGTGGTTAGTTGTTTTGGAAAATATAAACAGATGTTTTAATAAAATCTTAACATAAACTTTCTCTGTGAATTCATGTTTGGGATATTTTACTGCAAATGTCACATCCATAACACTGGAATTTCTCTCATATCAAAGTTAGAAATTCTAGTATTGTGGCAACACTGCATTTTACACGCATTACTTAGAGTTTAGGCCTAATTGGGTAGTTTTTGAACTACTTGAATAGTTTTCTGAATAAATGCTATGGTATTTGAACAATCAAAAAAATGTCAGATTGTTTTTCCGAATTTGGATTGTTTGTCTGCAAGCTTTCTCTTCCTTGCTATTTAAATGTCTAAATCAGAGGTGTACATGCAGTATCCTGTAAAGGTTTTCAGCTTTCAGAAGCTCTTATCTTTTATTATAAAAGCAAAAGTGTGAATCATCAGAGGAGCCTCACATAAGTGCTCACACATGGCCTCATCGAGTTGACGTTGCATGCTAAATAAAATCATTTTTCGACAGTATTGCGAGACATTCAGTGAGATACATTTGGAAATAATTTCACAAAAGTTTTACATTTATCTATATGTATATCAAAATATAAATAGATGGTTTCTAATAATGGGTGGGTAAATATGTGAACAATTAATATAATTTCATGCTAAAGATCATCCACATCTAAACTACTATTGTTTTTTCTTAGTTATCAGCGACTGAGAGTACAAAACAGTCTTTAACCTTAGTTCTGATAGGATATGGGTTAGTTGAGTCCTTGAGGATGCAGAAAAAAAGACCTGGCCTTTGGGTGACTCTGAAAGCCCCCGGGCTGAAACTGAGCATGGTTATATCCCTATTAATAACACAACCTGTGCTAAGTAGGGCGGGTGGGAGGAGTCAAACACATACACCCTTATACAGATTAATCCTGAAATTAAGTTGTTACTTTTTAATTGTTTACTAAGTTTATTTTTTTGTTCAAGTTATAATATTATGTTTATAATTTTGAGAATTGCCAGTTAGCTAGCTGGCTGGTTTTATGCTGCTATGACTTGACGAGATGCCCACTAAGACTACTGCTTACTGTATTAAAAGGTGGTCTATTCTAAAGTATTCTATAAAGTCTTTCTATTATAGCCTCAGTAAAATCATGTTATAGTTTGTGATAAAATCTGAACTGTCACAAAAATGTATAGAATGGAGGTGCACTTAGTTTTCAAGGGGACTTGCTGTATTATGATCCGAGAAGGGGAAAATCACCTGAACAATGACAGCCCAGTGAAATAAAAAGAACAGCAAAAATTGAGACAAACAAACTAAACCAAAACTCATCTACCATATGTAGTAGGTAGAGGAGCATATTGTTTCATCGGGGTGGGGTCCTATCAATACCCCAAATAAAGAGTTTTTTTATAAAAACTGTAATAGATGTATCTCAGAGATGTATGAAATTAAATTCAGTCGTTTTACACTTACAGCAGTGTGTCCTCGTGGTATTAAAGTCTTAAAATGTCTTGTTTCAAAAACAAAATTTTAGGCCTTAAAATCTTAAATTCACTGAAATATAGTGTTGTAGGTCTTAAATCATTTATCATCTTAGTTTATCGACACCCAATCACCAATAATCAATCTTAAAACGTTTTTGTTTATGTTCAAGTTTGTTATTGCAAAAAGATACAATTCACAATAGCTGTTAGACATTTTTACAACAAATTCTCTAATCAGAGAACGAAAACTATAGCAACACATCCCTTTACATGATCTTCCATTAAAGACAAAAACTATTTACAGAACCGGGCCATTCAAAAAATGTTTTAGTGTTTTAACCCTGTTTAAGCCTAAAATTTCATACATATTGGACTTGAAAGGGTCTTGAGTCTTAAATTTGACTTGAAGAAACTTGCAGAAACCCTGTACAGAGAACGATAATTCACAACATTAAGCAACAAAAAATATCACAAGTAAAGCAGGTGTTGCAGATCCACAAGAAATGCAACAGTTTCTTGTCCAAATCCCAAATGCAAATGTGTTCAGATCCAAAAACAGCACTGTTGCACGTCAGCCTTTTTACCATTTGTCCACTTCCTGAGAGCTTGTGTCTAAACAAGAATTTGTCCTTTACACACTTGCCTTGAATAAATACCCCCCACACAAAGAGCAAACACTGGAGGGTTTACAGGGTTTACCGGACTTCATTCCATGTGCCAAACCTAAATTTCGGTCTTTTTTAGACCTGGACTTTACTCCGTATGTGTTCAGTGAATGAAGCGCTCTGTTTACTGTTAGGTGCTCATCACTGATAAAGATCCACAACGCTCCCTAAATATTTCATGTGAAAATATTCTGTTGCCCTTCATGGAGAAGTCCTTTTAAAACGCACCAACATGGCTTGCTACATTTACTTTAGTTTATTTCACCAAGTCAGTTTTAGGCTTCAGTGATGTCAGCAAACAAAAAAATGTTGCCAAGCGTTACTGCAAACCAATGCTAACCAATGCTATCATGTAAATCTTTTTTCTATCACATTGTATGAGAGAGCAATAGTGATTATAGAGAAATATATAGTGTGTTTAGCTTACAATTTGTAGCTTTAAATGATTTATGTCAATAAGACTGTGACACATTCTTTGCCTTTTAGGTGTACCTGAAGCCACATTTTAACTACAATCCTGACACAGACAACCTGATCCCATGTAGAGAGGCGGGTTTGGCTTTCTCCAAAGGAGACATTTTGCATATAGTGAACAAGGAGGACCCCAACTGGTGGCAAGTGAGAAGCAAACGCATTTTTCTGTCTCTTTTTCCATTTTGGTTCTTTTAAATTATAGAGTATTTAGCATATTGAAACTATGCAGTGTTTTGTTTTTCTTTTAGGCATGTAACATAAATGGAGGACGTACTGGTCTGATTCCCAGTCAGTTTCTGGAGGAGAAGAGGAAAGCATTTGTAAGGAGAGACCTGGACGGATCAGGTATAGACCATTTTGAGGGACGTAAACTGTAACAATGGTCCTAACGTATTTCCTGTTTTACATTCTTAATCTTCTAAGAATCCAAAAAGGTTCGCATCTTGATAAATAATGTTTTGATAGTAATTTTAATGTTAAGTTATGATCAAATTGCATATTAATATTGTTATGAAGCAGTTTGACAACAAGTAGGAAATGTTCCCAACGACATCACCACATTGAAATGGTCTATAGTGGATTATGGTATTTTAATTTTAGGTGAAATCTAGGGGATTATACTTTATATAAAAATCAACTGCGCAGGCTTTGGCATTATGCAAAGTTGTTACCCATTGCGTTAATCATGTAAACAGTAAAGAAAACATTCTCCTGGGGTTTTGTTGTAGGAATCCTTTGTGGGACACTAACAGGAAAAAAGAAGAAAAAGAAAATGATGTACTTAACGGCAAAGAATGCAGGTTAGTACTGCTTGTTTTTTACACACACATGTATGCTATATCAAGCGCTTGCAGTCTTGTTTTGACAGTAATTGATTCTTTTATTAAAGGTGTAGTAGGTGATTTTTCTTTAGAAACATTTTTGTTGTGCTGGTTGAAAGCCTCTTCACAATCCAATAGTCATGAATAAAGTAAATGATATAAATGTATTTATATGTATTTTTATATCCTGGGTAAGGCATAAGACTAAAAATGTTCATCCAATGAAAAATTTGTCAGGCCGACAGTTCCCATAATTCTGATAAGTAGCCCAAACTCTCTGTCAACAAATGTAGATTTGTACGTCTGTGCAGCTGTTCATGCAGGTCCGCCATTTGCACATACACGCATGCCGCGTTCACATGCACACAAGAGAAAGTTACAGCAATAAAAACAAATGCTGAATCAAAACTTTTTAAAAACCCTGAATCAATATTGGAGTTACTTTTACATGCTGGAGGAAGGATGACACCATGGCTGAAGTATTTATTTTAGACAGGTAATGTTCTGTTTTAAAACTATTTTAGTCACTTAAAGCTGATGTAGATTGTGTTGTTTTGCAAATGCGTTATATGCATGGAAGTGTTGTTCAGCCACTGAAATCTTCCGGAGAAAGATTGACGTGACTAATTCCAGTTTCAAAAGGGTCCTTTTACAGCATTGATGATGTAAATTTTTATTTAGTTTAACAATAAAACATAAGTAAACAGTGCTATTCTGCCTAGCCTGCTTTACTGAGGTGAAGTTGGTTTTATGTTCACATCACATTGGTTCATTTTTGAACAATGACAACTTGTGACGCACTCCCTGTATTGTTCAACATGCTACTCTGAAAATTCGCTCTGAAATAGCATGCAAGTATGGCTTAGTAATAAGTGTAATTCCTGCATGCTGCCAGCCAACCGCTAAGCATACAGTAGTCGCTTTAGGACAAAACGTGTGAGAGAGTGAGCACGCATGATATATTCCACATTATGACAAGTTTTGCTGGCTACACAACTGAAAATGTGCTGGTTTTTCATTGGGAATTGTGGTATTATAAAGTTGACATGACATGAATGACGAATGACATGAACTTGTGGGTTGTCTACTGTCATCCTTAAGGTGTGCGTTCGTCATTTCAGGAGGTGTGGCTTTGGACGGCAGGGGAGGGAGATTCAACAATATTATGCTAACGGATAGCATTTAGACAGATCACCTACTTCACCTTTAATTCAGGTCTAATTTAACTGATAAAGTGACAGACTTGTATAATGTTACAGAAGGTTTTTCTTAATGTTTTGTTAACGTTACCTTGTATACTATTTAAATTGACTACCCTTTCGTTATGTTCGTTTTTGCACTATTGGCGGTTTGATCGCAAAACCATGACACCATATAATCATGTATTTTTTTTCTACGTACTACAATTCTATTTTCCCTATTCAATGGAATTCATAGAAATTGTAATATTTACAAAAAAAAATTCTATTTGATTACACTGTCCCACAGCAACATTAATATATTATAGAATAGTGTAGAATGTTTTATAATATTAATTTATTTAGTGTCTTTTATTGAACATACAGTTTGTATTTTTTGACATTTTTCTTTTAAGAGTAACACATTAGTTACCTTCCTTGGTAGTTAGTTACTTTTATAATGATGTATTTCAGTTACTAACTTGGTTAATATTTTTGAGAGAAGTAACTGGTAACATCAAGTCAATTCGAGCTTCATTGTCATTTCGCTACATGTGTAGACATACAGACAAACGAAATGTTGTGTCTCACAGGACAGTGGTGCTACATAAATTAATTAAATACAAAACACAACACTGGACATAAGAGTTATTTTATAAAACCTATGCATTACTAACATATACTATAAGATGCTTAACTATGCACAGAAGGCTTAACTATAGACATAAGATACTTAACTATACACGTAATACAGTCTATACAAGTACTTTCACATGAGACAAAGCAATGATGTGCATCGCAACATGATTGTGGTACATTTAGAGTAAACATTATTTTCCTTATTGACTTGTTGGATGGAGTTTAGCTAAAGTGTCAGGTACATAAGAGAGAAGAGTGTTTCTACAGGTGGTTTGTCAAGCCCACTCACCTGAATGAAGCACAATTTGAAATGCACAATGTTTCCAAGAGACATGGAGTGATTAAGAGTGTCTATAGTGCAACCTGGTGTCAGGGTCAGAGAGATGAGAGGGTGTCTTTTTTACAGATTGTTTGTTAAGCCCACTCACATATTTAGGAATGCATAAGTGAATGGATGCCCAACTCTATCTGAGGGTTTTTACTTTAGTTTGAGTCCTTGCTAAATTTTGATTGCTGTTGTATTGATATAATGAACCATTTAACTATTCTCATGTCATAATTGTATACATTTGTTATATAATTGTGTGTTCTTGATTGTTGCTGGTTTTCCCTGTTAGGAAGATTTTTACTGTTGATTATCATACTCTTGAATTTGATCAGAGTGTATTGTTGTCCAATCATTTTCCCAAAATATGGGTTAAAATTAGGTTGTTACCAAAAGTCTTACCATTTGCTAAAACACAGGGCTAGTTGGCCAAAATGAGACTCAAAATCACCCCAGAGTGAATGAAAACATCCCCAACAGCACACAAGGGTTAAGTATACTGAGGGAGAAAAAAAGGATGGAATTATTGTGTCGCTTATAGGTTGTTTGCAATCACATGGTTCTGGTGACACACAAAATTCAGATAGAGGGCAGGAAGTAAAAAACTGAATAGGAGACAAAGAGGAACATTTGTATTTTTGCGATTTCAGAGGAGATATAAATAAAAAATAACCACATATGTTGGGCATGATCCTTAAATCATGAAGAGGGCTGAGTTTTCTACTAAATTAAAATATATTTGCCTGTCATCAAGGCGGTGGATACTGTATAAGCTAATACGTTATATGAAAAAGTACTATAGTAAATACTTTTAATCTTAGAAAGCATACTATAAATAATTACTTGAATTCAACTGTTGTATTGCTGTGGTTACATTGTTGCTGTGGTACGACCCAACTGTGGTAATAAACAAATTATTCAGGCTTCAGTTTTCTACGCTATAATTATACACCATCATGATGCACCACAGTTTACACTAACGTTACCGTATTTATTATAGTTTATCAGTTTACTATGCTACAGAATTTTATAGCATTTATTAACAAAGAGTTGTACACATTATACACTTGACTATGTGGTTAAAAACATGTTTATCATAAATTACTATAACGATATCTTCCACACATCACAAAATAACAGATGAAAGCATGCAAAAGCATGGACGCATAGTCTACATTATAATTTATTTATTTTTATAAGGGGGAACAACTGCTCCACAATAACAACAGTCTAGTTTTGTCGCAATTTAGCATTTTGTTCTTTTTTACTATCAATGAACTTGCCATCAACCAACATTCTCCTCTGCTGTGCATCTCGATGTTCACATTAGGGTTGTTTATTCTGCCAAAACGCCAGTAAATACTTGATTATTTCAAAACAAAATGAGATTTCATTGCAGCGATTACATGGCAGGGTACGTTATTTATATTATCCTGGATTTTGTAAGTGTGGTAGTGTCTAGCATATTTATACACTTAACTAGGCCTGTATATGATGTTTATTGGTGCTGTCAAATGAATAATCATGCTCAAAGTTTGTAGACATGGATGTATTGAAAAAAATATTTCTTTCATGCTGCCTTCTGTTTTTCAGCCAGTTACTTGAACCTTCCTCTTTTATGAGCAAAAACTTTTGGAAGTATATAAAAGCTGCTTGGCATGTCTTGTTTTGGCCAATTTAAACAATTATGAACAACATAAAACAAAAACATTTTGATGTTCTGATAGCGATTCCGATGTAGAAGAATCGCTTCTTGCCCTCCATCTGAGTCTCGCGGGTCATCAATGATGTCATGTGAAAACGGCCTATTTGGTGCATAAATACGAAATTACGATCTGACAAAAAATAAATAAATAAAATAAAACCAATTTATTTTATTTATTTATTTTTTGTCAGATCGTAATTTCTGAAGGAGTAATGATTTCAGGTTTGCCATCACTGGAATAAATGACTTTTTATAAACTATATATTAAAGTAGTCAATTAAAATTGTAGTATTTCAAAATAGCACTATTTTACTTCAAATAGTTTGAATGAGTAGTAAAACAAAATGTAACTTAAAATGTCTCTTTCTAATAGAATTTGATCGGCATGAGTTGCAGATCTACGAGGAAGTAGCAAAGATGCCTCCATTCCAGAGAAAAACTCTTGTTCTGATTGGTGCACAGGGTGTAGGCCGTCGAAGCCTCAAGAACCGACTGATTGTGTTAAACCCGTTGCGATATGGAACTACTGTACCCTGTGAGTTGATAAGTAACAAATGCTTATAACATCAACTCATTAAACAATTAACCTATTAAAAAGCTTTTCTTCACATTTGCCATTTTACCAATAAAACTGGAGAATTGCATCTATTTCTCAGTCACGTCTCGGCATCCCCGTGATGATGAAAAGGATGGGCAGTCGTACTGCTTTGTATCACGGGAAGAGATGGAGATGGACATCAAGGCGAGTCGATACCTTGAGCATGGAGAATATGACGGAAATCTGTATGGAACCAAAATGGACTCGATCCATGAAGTTGTTCGAGCAGGACGCACTTGCATCCTGGACGTCAACCCTCAGGTTAGTGATTTTGAGGGTAAAAGCCAAAATGCACATATTTCTATTCACATCTAAAGTGTATCATCATAGTCTTGACATATTAGCAGTTGGTGTGAATATACTTGCTACTTTATTTACCTTATTCTTTGTGTATTTTGGCTTGAGACTTCCGGTCCCATTCACTTCTATTCAGTTTTAGATGTTAAAAACAGCTCTTTCTGCAGCTTAATCAAAGCAAACTGATATTTTCTTATATTATTCTACTTGGTCTGTGTAGTCATGCAAACCCTTGTTTGTAGAGCAAGTAGTTGACCGTTTTCTGCGGTTTACTATTCCTAGTCATTTCTCCCGAAGGCAACTGAAGTTCTAAAACTATCGCAAAAATGAGCGCACTTCCGCATTGTAGAATAAGGTCAATATTTTCAAATTTCATCAACTTATCCAGGGTTTCCCAAACTTTTTTTTTCTTAAAGACCGGTTACTCACTGAAGCAAAACAGAGCTGAGCCTGGTCAGTACCTCAATTTGAAAAACCTCAAAGTGAGTCCCATCTTTCAGATGAGACGATAAAACGAGTTCCTGACTCTCTGTGGTCATTGAAAATCTCATGATATATCTTGGAAAAGAGTAGGGGTGTAACCCCGGTGTCCTGGCCAAATTCTCTCCATCGGCCCCTACTGATCCTGGCCTCCCAATCATCCCGATCTTTTGAATTGGCTCTATCACTGTCACTCCACTCCCCCTATAGCTCATGTGTGATTAGTGCACTGGCGCCGTTGTCCTGCAAGTGTATCTGTCTGCGGACTGCAGGGGGTAGGGGGATGAAGGGGCGTAACTTGTAGTTAGTTTGAGAGGTTTAACTTGCAGTTATCGAGATCCCATTGAACCATGCGAGATGTAACAACAAAATGTTGTTGGCAAGATGGCGGAAGTACTTAACTACCAGAGAACATTTTCAGCTAATGTTTCATTTTCAGCTTCATTTGATTCATTTATTATTTTTATTCATTTAGCTAATACACAATGCAACTCCCCTCGCTGACGACTTCTGGGGTAGGTGTAGACATTAACACCTACAATAGTTGGTCACAATAACTGTGACGGTACGGTTAAGGGTTGGGGAGGGTGTAGACATTAATAGCTATGGTTGGGTTAACAGTTAGGGAAGGTGTAGACGTTTATAGCTATTGTTGGGTTAAGGGTTGGGGAAGGTGTAGACGTTAACTATGGTTGGGTTTAGGGTTGGGGAAGGTGTAGACGTTAGTAGCTGATGGTTGGGGAAGGTGTAGACGTTAACTATGGTTGAGTTAAGGGTTGGGGAAGGTGTAGACGTTAGTAGCTGATGGTTGGGTTAAGGGTTGTGGAAGGTGTAGACGTTAGTAGCTGATGGTTGGGTTTAGGGTTGGGGAAGGTGTAGGTGTTAGTAGCTGACAGCTGGGTTAAGTGTTGGTTAAGGTGTAGACGTTAATAACTATGAAAATCTTCACTCTGGCCTGAATTTTCAGAAACATGTAACTCTGTGGTTTTGCTGTTTGTCCACACAAAAAACCACAGAAAAAATATGGACAGGGCCTACAAACGCAGTTGTTGCTTTCAAAAAGGTAGTAGCAAAACAAGTCATGTCAGTATATTTTAAATGTACTTAACAATCATATTCATAATCATAGAATTCATAGAACCGATAATATTTATAATAAAATATTACATTTGATAATGTCTCTTATGCAACAAAATATAGAATAGTATAGAATGTTTTATAATAATAATTTATTTAGTGTCCATTTTATTGAACATAAAGTTTGTATTTTTTTTTGAGTAACACATTAGTTTCCTTGGTAATCAGTTACTTTTATAATGATGTAATCCAGTCACTAACTCTGAGAGAAGTAACTAGTAAATTTTTGAAGTAATGTGCCCAACACTTTCTGAGGGTTTTTATACTTTGGTTTGATTCCTTGCTAAATTTTGAGTGCTGTTGTATAGATATAATGAACCATTAAACTATCCTTGTGTCAGTTTTATAATGTAGGCTTATTAGAAATAATAAAAAGGAATATAATATTGCAGTTGACTAGTTTGCCATGCTCTTTTTAAACGTAATGTGTCTGTACAATATATTAATATGTACTTAATTATATACTTAACATTAAACCTATTTATTTGAATAACTCCTAGTTCGTAATTGAATCAATTTAAATAATTAAAAAAACACATCCAGTCGGTTTGTAAAAAATGCTGATCATACACTTTTGCTGTTTTAACTAGCAGATACTGCCAGGCTGTGGTGTTTTATATTTAATAAATGTATTCTACAGGCGCTGAAGGTACTGAAGACATCAGAGTTTATGCCATTCGTGGTTTTCATCGCTGCCCCAGAGCTCGACACATTACGGGCCATGCACAAAGCTGTGGTGGATGCTGGAATCACAACCAAGTTACTGACGGTCAGTCGCAGTTATGCTGTGAGGAGTGCAGAAATACAGTTCTGGAAATTAGATCTCAAGTTCACCTTTTCTAATCTGGCCTGAGGTATGATTTGAAAAGTAGTATAGAACAATAAATTAATCAATAGCTTATACATTCACAGTAGTATTTTATTTGAGATGCAATTAAAAGCTTAGGACACAACGGATAAGAGCTAAGAGTGTACAGCATAAATTTACTAAAAGATCACATCATTCACTGTAGTGTGAAGCCTATTATGATGCAGTTGGAATGACTCTTAAAATTTCTACAATGCGTTTTGTGAATCGCTCCTATATTTATGTGACTTTTAGCTAAATATTACACTAGCAAGAGTGCAGCTTCTTCTTTCACCATCAAAAAATACTTTCAAACAAGGAAGGTTGTGCACCACATTTATTCAGGATTGAGATATTGCATTGCTCTGTTTTTGAATTAATCTTTTGAGTCATTGATTCAGGGATCCATTTATAAAGAGAGCCAGTTGCTTTTGTTTATGAATCCTTTGATTTAATTAAGCATTCACTTATTATAATTTTGCAAACCTCTAAAAATGATCTTGCTGCTTTGAGAAATTAGCTTCCCAGTTTTCTTGTTAATCAGGGGTGTCAAACTCAATGGTCCTGCAGAGTTTAGTTCCAACCCTGCTTCAACACACTTACCTGTAGGTTCCAAAGAAGACCGAAGGAGTCCATTATGCTGAGTTCAGACTGCATGATTTTCAAAGTAGTTGTTTCATGGATCTTTTTTCACGCTGCATGACTATCTGGGTTGTTTTCTTTCGGTGCTGTGTTTACACGGAAGGAAGGATCGGCGACAGGGTTTCACACTGCATGATTTTACAATAGGAAGAATCGCTGACAACTTTGTCCAAACTATCTTTCACAACCAAACAAACGATGAAAAGTGACATGGAAACAATGCGTGGTCACGTAATAGATCTTTCCTTATTAACTACATAATGAGAAGGAAGCCCTAAATGGGATAGAAAATGTACTTGTTTTGCTCCCCTGGCTTTTGAAGAGAATTAGAAATTTCTCAACTTTTTTAATACTTTTCGACTCTGTTGTGGTATTGCTCAGATGACACGTCAAACAGACACGGGTGCTCCTGTCAAATTTACTCTAGTTTTCCTTCCATTTCTTGGCTCCAAATAAACTGAAAATGAGCGCTTTTAACTTCCCCAATCTCTCGCTGGCCTGCAGGTACCCATACTAATGGATGCTGCTCTCTCATTGGCTGTAGGTAATCGCTGATGTTATTTTCAATCAGAACACATTTCACACTGCAGGATTTGAATCACCGACAGGTCCAGATGTTTAGCATGCCAAATATCTCATGGGAATCGACGACTCATTGGCGATTCTCTCAGATCACATCCTTGATAATTCACACTGTGTGATTGTTACTCACGTGAACGAGCACCGATTTGCCTGTGATTTCAGGCATTTGTCATCGATTTCTCAAAACCTGTCGGCGAGTCAAAATCAGGCCTAAAATCATGCAGCCTGAACTCGGTGTGTTTAATTAGGGTTGGAACTAAACTGTGCAGAGCTGAGGCCATCCAGGAGTTTGACATCTGTGCTGTAAATTATATTGTAGTAAGCAACAATGTAACATTTTTTGAGGAACCAGCCCTTAACCTAAACACTTAACTCTCCTGCTATAGAGAAACAGTAAAATACAGTAATGTAGAAACATTAGAAACATTTATTTTTATAATTATGTAATATTATTGATGTTTGACAGCTAAATGTGATTTTGTGACTATTTTATTGTCTTGTTGTTCCTTGTAAAGAATCTAATTTAAATTTTGGGAATAATTTAAAATTTGGATTTTATTTTTCACATCTCCAATGTTTTCAGAATTCATAGATGGGTAAAGATCCATAACAGCGATCTGAAACTACAGTCTACAGCAGGGCTGTCAAACTTAATTCTTGGAGGGCCACAGCTCTGCAGTTTAGTTCCAACCCTAATTAAACACACCTGATGAAACTATTTGAGTCCTTCAGACTTGTTTGAAACCTACAGCTAAGTGTGTTGGAGCAGGGTTGGTACTAAACTGTGCAGGACTGCGGCCCTCCAGGAATTGAGTTTGACATCCCTGGTCTACAGTCTCTATAGAAAAAGTCTTCTATAGTCTTGTCCTCGGACATCAAGTAGGGATGAAACGATTCATTGAACTAATTCCATTCATTCATGATTTTGATGATTCAGTTTTTTGTTTTTTTTTTGTTTTTTTTTTTGCAAAATTAGATATTTCATTTACTGTATTATAATAGGCTATTGCTGCACTTTCTTTCTGAAATTAAAATATAACACAAATCCCAATTCAAATAAGTTATTACTTAATCAATCTCTTCATAGAAACAAACCGATGTGTTTCCTTAGCTCTTTCCATTTAGAGGAAACCCCTGCATTTAATCATTATCCAAACAAAGATGCAGCAAACATGCAAATTGAGCAGTTTTTTAATCCAAATTAGACTGTATGATCTCAAAGCAAACACAGAATGCAAACAATACCACATAAACGCTTCTAAAGACAGTCAGTTCTTCTCAGAGATTCATTCTTTTTTGTTTGGCAGCTCAAATGATTGTCAAGTAATGAATTGATTTTTGACTGATTTGCGGTTCATTTTTACATCACTTTGTATAAGACACATAATATAGGAAAAAAAATCAGTTGTAATAATCTAACCTGACTTTTAAGAGAAGCGTTAGGTTCTTTAACTTAAAAAAAAAAAAGGTTAGTTAAATCTGATATAATATTAACAGCATAGACTCTTTAAAAAGAATTCCAGTAGTTTTTCTTGAGGTTCTGAGTGTAATTGAAAACACACACACACACACCTGTGTGGTACGGCAGGGATGTTGACCATACATTATTGCATCTTTGAATTATGATGCTGAACAGAACTATCTGTGATTGGCTGATGTAAATGTCTGTCAGACGGAAGGTCTAGCTATGCAAGACCAAAGTCCCTTTAAGGCAAGTCATTTCACTCAGCAGCCACCTTTGAAACACCTCTCGGGCAGTATGCTCGGGCATTCTGTCTCAATGGGGAAACATCAAATTTTCCAAAAATGTTTGTCAAGCTCATGATTTAATTACATATTTGGAATCACCAATAAAATTAAGCAACAACGGTTTAGTTTTTAAACAAAATCTGCATATTTTCAGGTTGAACAAGCTAATGCGCATGCATACTCGAAAGGAAAGAGTTCACGAGACCAACCTCATTTATGGCCGTGTTACACATTATCATCCTCTGGATAATGCTTTGTCAGATGGCGCTGCTCTTCTGAAGTGATCCACTACTTGGTCTTGAGGGTGAATCTCCTCCAGAAATGAAAGTGACATGTTGTTTACAAGTTTGTTGGCGTTTGAGTTGTTGCTTTTTTGTGATGTGCATTTGACAGGACTGACTGTACCTCACGTTCATTTCATACAGGTTACAAAACCAACTAACAAACTTTTGTTTTCAAGTGCACTTTATTTTAAAAGTAAAGAGTTTAAGCTTTATGTGGATCTATTTCTTATGTCTGTGAAGCAAGTATTCGCTGAGATTCCAGTGCATTTGTTGACCACCAAACTGTTGTAAAATCTCTGGTCTGGTCTGAGCTTTCACCCCCAGAAAAATGTCAGTCTAAAGCAATTGCTGGCCTCTGTGCTAGTAGGCGGGGCTTAATTCCCCAAATTAAGTTGCACTTTTCCCCATTCAAAACTATAACAGTGACACGTCTTGTGTATTCTATAGTCTTTATAGTCTAGTAGTTTACCCTTTACCCTTATAATTTACTTGCCTATCAATTGAAAACACACAAAAAAGATGTTTTAAAGAATGTTGGATGTCAGTGGTTACTGATTTCTGACATTATTCAGAAAAGAAACTCAAAGTTTGAAACCACTCAAGGGTATGCAAATGTGCGCTTTGGGGTGAACTAACCCTCTAACCAGTTTTGTGATGCAATAAAAAAGGTAAGAAAACACATAATCTAGAGAACATGCACATGATGTTGTTTTAAATGAAAATAGAGACATTTTGATACAAATTTAAACCTATAAACCAAGTCAAGTACTCCGCTAAAAGAGTCCATCATTGTAAAGCATGAAAAATATTAGGGAAACCAAAGCAGTATAGACTCATCATCCCTTCCTGTCTCCTAGGAAACGGACTTAAAGAAAACCGTGGATGAAAGTGCTAGGATCAAGCGGGCCTACAATCACTACTTTGATCTGACTATAGTTAATGACAATCTGGACAAGGCCTTTGAGAAACTGCAGGCGGCTGTGGAGCAGCTGACCACACAACCACAGTGGGTCCCTGTCAACTGGGTTTACTGAGACGAACACCATCATCAGCGGAGGCACCACTGATAGGTCAGCGGCACAGAACACAAGTTACCCATCAGTCCCTATGCAAATGTACACTAGCATCTAGTCATGACTGACATAAGGGAAGTGTACTTATTTATTAACTCTTTTTTTTTTTTTTTTTTTAATCATTCTACTGACTAAACATACTGAGAAGAATGTTACTCTGAGGGACGGAAACACATAGGAATATTCTGGAATGACTCGTCATGAATTATTTTTCCATTGAAATATATAAGCTGCATTACAGTATTTAAAGCAGGCTCTGTTTTCCTGTTCCTATCATTTTTGTTTGTTACAAATGTTGGTTTACAGTGCAGAAATCATCTCCTCATCTTTCTAAAAGGGGTGCTCATATCAATGGGTCACTACAGTAGGTCAGAATTTGAGCAGCTTTATAGTTTAGCTAAGTTGTAAGTCTTTATTAGTGTTAATGTTAGTTAGTTTCCTCGATTTGGATTTAAGAAGAGCTTGAATAACATTAGTTTGAAGTGATCATGATAGCACTTTATTTTACAGCCCTGTTCTACATGTATGTGCAATGTACTTACTGTAATAATTAGGTACTAAGCCTGAACCTAAGTGTACTTTAAAAGGCTTTGTGTTAATCTGTGCACATAGGCTTAAAGTATACTCCGTTTGATAACATTCTTAACAACATTTAAGTTTCATCTATTTCCCCCCTCCAGTTATGAGCAATCAAATTTCTATGTACCCTGTTAATGTTGAGATGTTTGAAAAAGATCCCTGTCTGCATTGATTGATTATTATGTTTTAAAGACTGTGAACAGTGACTCGGGCCAGTATTGCCATCTTGTGGACAAATTAATTAGTACAAAAATGCAAGCTGCGTTGATGAGCTTTGTGTACAGAGTATGCTTTAGAAAATAAACGGTTGAGAAAATTCTAGACACATGCACAAACTCTGTATGCAGACTTATGAAATGTCTGTGAGTGTACTGTATGCATTTGTTTCTGAAGTTTCTATGGGTATGTATTTAAACCAAAGTGTACTTCAAGCTTAAGTGGCGATTCACACAGAACATATTTAGCGTTTTACTGCATTGTATTTTAACAGCTTGATATACTTCAGTATGTGACACTGTCCAAAAAACAAACAAACAGAAAAACAGTGTGGTGCTTGAATTGGATATGCAAATTTCTGATTTCATAACATGCGAGCTGGCATTATCAAGGGTCATACACATGGAAAAAAACAAAACTGAAAGATATCTTTAGTCCAAAAGCTTCTAAAGTTTTTTTAGAAAAGTGAAAGATAAACCTACATAGAATCATTTTTTTTTTTAAATATGTATTTATAAGATCAGTTACCTGCTGAAAAAAACTGCTTAAGTTGTTTAACTGGTTTTAGCTGGTTAACCAGCCTGGTTTTAGAGGGGTTTTGGCCATTTCCAGCCTAGTCTTAGTTGGTCAGGCTGGAAAATGAAAAGCTAAAACCAGCTTGACAAGCCTGATATAAGCTGGACGTAGCTGGTTTTAGCTGGAATGGCCAAAACCCCTCTAAAATCAGGCTGGTCGACCAGCTAAAACCAGCCAACCATCCTAGGCTAGTTTAAGCAGTTTTTTCAGCAGGGTTATAGTTCATTAATATCGCATAAGCAAATGATTTTAGTACAACATTGAGATGGATTTTAAACAATTACAACAGTCACATTTCAGCAACACTATATGAATATAGTCAAAATATTGTAAAGTTATAAGCTATGGCAAAATATTAGTCAAAGTTGCTAGAATGAAATCTGTTCTTGAAAAAATTATTTGACATTTAATTTTAATTATTTCCTAAATGATGTTAAACAGAGCAAGGAAATTTTCACAGTATGTCTGATAATATTGTTTCTTTTGAAGAAAGTCTTATTTGTTTTATTTCGGCTAGAATAAAAGCAGTTTTCAATTTTCAAAAAAAAACATTTTGAGGTCCAAGTTATTAGCCCCTTTAAGCTTTATATTTTCTTTCAATAGTTTACAGAACAAACCATAAAATGACTTGTACAAAAACTTGCCTAATTACCCTAACCTGCCTAGTTAACCTAATTAACCTAGTTAAGCCTTTAAATGTCACTTTAAGCTTTATAGAAGTATCTTGAAAAATATCTAGTCACATATTATTTACTGTCATCATGGCAAAGATAAAATAAATCAGTTATTAGAAATGAGTCATTCAAACTATGTTTAGAAATGTGCTGGGAATTCTCTCCGTTAAACAGAAATTGGGGAAAAACATAAACAGGGGGGATAATTCAGGGGGCTAATAATTCTGACTTCAACTTCATACATGCAGGGTGAATCAAAAAGAATACCACAACTTTGGAAATCTGTATTTAATCAAAGAAACATGATGGAACCTTGGGTAATTAATCAATGTAAAGAGTACTTGGTTGTTGTTTTTTTTCAGTAGAAAACAAGTTCATAGATGTTCAATATGACCCCCTCCAGACACTCGAGTGACATCTACCGGATACTCGAACTCAGTCCACACTCTCTGTAGCATCTCGGGCTTAACAGATAGCTGTAGTTATTCCTCCTTTTAGTTCCTAAATGTGAAAATTCAGAACTTCCTTAAATCGACGACAGAAAGAGCTTAACTGGTCTTCTCTTCTTTGCAGAGTTCTATGTATATGGCAATAATCACACAATTATACTTAAAGATTAAGTTGAAAATGCCCCTACCTAGGCTGTATCCAAAATTGCCCCTTTATCCTTGCCACATTACAATCATTATGATTGTACCACTGATGTACAGCCAACAGAGAACTCTCATAATGCAGTGAGTTTGTGCACCGAATTATTTTTTGCGTCTGACCATAGCATCCACAGTGGAATCCAATCAGCAAAAGTTTAATGATTTAATTGTTAAATTAATATCTGTATAGTTATCTAAGGGATTGCAGCAAAGCACAAACAAAACAGCATCCCTTTCTGTGCACTCAGTGCTACAGTTCACTCACTGGATTTCATTCACTGGACTACATTAGTGAACTATCATAAGGAATAATGAATGAGGATATGGGGGTGAATTTGCATACAGCACTTGACTCCATTTTTCATATACAACACCTCTCTAGTTGGATAATATTCATCACATTCTTCAATTATACATTTTTATCTGATGTATTAACTTTTAGTTTTGTACATTTTAAGGCTTTTAATAGACAATTTAATCTTCATAATATTTATGTTTAATGGAATGTAAAAGCTTTAAAACTTAACATTTCAGAATGCAGATAAAACCTTATCATTCCAAACTGATGTATTGTGTGGCAAACAAAAAGCAAAAATGTGTTCTGTGTCTAGCTGATCTTGTGTTTCTCAATACTGTCAATTAGCTTAAGTATATTGCAAGTACATGTACTGAAAATAAAGTGCAACAAATATCACGGTTTTAAAGTCCCAGAGTTGTGAGCTCAGTCATTGTGTTGCTTGTATGTCACAGTATAAAGAACCAGCGCTGTATTTTGCTAAGATTGATTCAAACTGGCACAGGCTGACATGAACTATAGACCAAGTGTGTCATGATCACAGCCTTCCTGGCCTCACTACTAGTCTTCTTGGTTGTATGTAGGGATGTACTGATTTGTCTCTGGCGACTTGCTCCAGTGTGTTTTTCAAGGCTTGTGTAATCACTTGAAAATTCTATATTTTGCAATACAGAGAGTTGTATTTTCTGAAATGAAACCGCTGTCTAATAAATTAATCTTAATTTTCAATCACTGTGCTTAAGTTCTTTTCTATTGTGGTGTGCAAAAGTTTAGATGACACGAAATTCATTGAGGAGTTACGAAAACAGACCACATATAAAGTAAACAATTTATTGTGCAATGTTTCACTATACAATATATTAAACGGTTTGATATGAAAACTGACATTTAAACTTAATGTATAAAACAATCAGAACTATTTAAGGGCAGTTTAGTTTTATTCATGATGTTAGCGATGACTAAAGCCTAAATTCTGTGTCGAGTGATTGCTGTGACCCGCGGTGCAAGCCTTGCACGTTCTGTGAGTTTCTACTTCTGTGCGCTGTTTGTGTTGTTCTGCAATAACACTTCAGAAAAGCTGTCTGGCAGCAGGTTATGTTCCTCTGTGTTGAGTTTCTTCGCGGGTGTTTTGTTTTTTTTCTGAACGCTACCTTAAATGTGCACGTAGCTAAAACTCACTCATTCTGAGGCGATAGCCGGCAGACATGCAATGACTTTAATCATAAGGTAAACACAAAACAAAACGTTCCATCCGGGGGGTATTCCAGAAAGCAGGTTGTGTGACATACCCGGATAAGTTTAAGAGTAAGTGGACAACCTCAGCTTTAGTTCCAAAAACGGAGGTAACTTTTGGGGTATGTTAAGTAGCTATAGCAACTTACTCTCTAAAGAGAACCTGCTCTGGAGCAGGTTGTGTTTCAGAGTTTGTCTGTTTCAGATAGTTTACTGAGCATTGCGTGCTCTTGATGAGAATTTTGATGGACGTAGAAGCAGATATAAGAGTTTTTTCATCTTGAGAGAGTTATAAATACATAGTTTTTTTCATACCCAAATGGATATTTGAATGAACGTTGTCTTTTTCAAAAGAATCATTAATGTATTTCAAGAGTTCACACTTAGATATTGTTGACTGCAGCTGGTCACCCATCTACAATCATTAGTTAGCCAATCAGATGAATCCAAACTCACTATAAGTAGCCTAGCTAGAACGACTCCCTTACCTTCTTTTCTTCTAATTAATTAGTTTGTGAAACTTCACTTAAAAACCTTTGAAAAAAAAAAAACATGTGACAAACTGCGGGTCTGCGCTCGCCATAGAAAACATTCAGTCCAGCTTTTTTTTTTTTTTTTTTTTTTTGCGTCAGGGCATTTTACTGTACAATGTGGCATTAACGTGTAGAACTATCTGTACAGTATGCCTGGCACTGAACTGTTTAATACACTTTTGTACAGTTCCTCTGCCATAAACCTCTGCATATCATTACACACACGTTTCAGAGCGAGGCAACAGCGTAGTGGTCAGTGCACCATTAAAGAACAACGGTGTTCACAACGGAGCGAATTCGAATCTCGTGGAGAATTAAATTTTCTTTTTCTTTCTCTCTATGTAGTTTAAAGTCAAATAATTCAACCACTGATTAGCCTTTATTAAGGGACAGAGCAGCTCCTCAGAGTTATTTGGGGGCCCACAGCAGTTAGACAGGCCTTAGCCTCCTGTCAGAAAGCTACATGACAGAAAGAACATTCTAGATTGTTTAATACAGCTCCAGTAATCAAATATTATCTTTTAAGAGAATGTTTGTTTCATTTTGACTTCGGACCGAGTTCTTCTAGCTCCAAAAGGATTACAACTTCTATAAGCCTTATATACTAGTCAATACACACTATTATTGTGGCCTTAAGAAGTTTATGGCAGGAACATTTAATGCATGAATGGTTACACAACATACTTTAAAAGCATGTTTAATTTACATTTAATTTTTTCATTGCAATAAAAGGGAGGGTGGCATGTGTAATTTAATAAACTAACATTCTCTTATTTATTCTTTTCTTATCTATTTTTTATATTTCTTTCCTTCGTTGAAGCAGAGGTGTATTGTTTTATCTTTATAATCGGCCATTAAAACCTTCAACTCCACCTTTGTAAAGTGTGTTGCCCTTTTTTCTCACCGTAACTTTCTATGGTTACTCGTGAATTTGTCAATCTACTGAAAATGTCATCAGGTATGCGCCGTGCGTGCGCATTAACCCTCGGTTATCTTCAAGAGGTTTATTTAACTAACTCTCATCAGCTGTTTTGGAACCGACATACTCACAGTAAGCAGGTTTTGGGTTAATCAACTGAGAGTTCAGGGTTAAGCAGATGGTAAGTTCACTCAGCTTTCTGGAATACCCCCCTGGAGCTCCTTCACAGGACTTGACACTTGTAAACACTCGCTCCAATGGGTTCGCACGGCTGTTGGCCCCGCCCACACTGGTTAGAGCTACCAAGCTTACCAATCACAGAGCTTGCGCTATGCGTTGTTACGACCCCTTCAAAGGCTGCACCATGGGCATCCGCTTGTTAAGTTGTGATGTATCGGTGACGTAAGAAATTCTGTTTCCGGGTCCAAGGCGCTACTCATTTGAATTGAGAAAATATTCGTTTATGACCACTTTTTAGTCTTCTCACACATTAAAGTGAATTTTATATAAATTTATTGTGTACACAACATTCTACTTTAACTTTTTTTATAAATTGTTAATCACTTTCTGGCCATCGGATATAAGGTATGGATATATATGTATTGTGATCAAGATTATTAAAAGTATTACACTGCTTTGTAAACATTTATTATTACTATTTGTTGAGTCTCCACAGTTTGACAGAGCGCTTGGACCCGGAAGCCACTTCGTGTGATGTCACACTTAACAAGCAGATACGCATATGCTTGACGCAGAAGTTCATAGCCCAGTATATAGCCTCAAGCCTGGTTTACACTCGACTAGTTCACACGGCAACTGTGACATCATCACGATGTTTGCGGAGGTTCACTTTGGGTGCACGAGGCAAATGTGATGTCATCGCTGTGTTTGCAGAGGTTCGCTCGACATGATTTTAGCTGGCGGAGTGCATGACTTTTTTTTTTTTTGAAACTCGGGCGAACAATTCACGCGGCTCCGCGTTTCATTTGAGTTGAGTAATGAATCATTTTGAATAGATTTTGTCTGAAACATGTACGCCTGTATAGACATCTTTATGATCTATCCATGTGTGATTATAGGGATAATCAGATGGACAAAAATTATTGGCTAAAAATTGTCAGTAATATTTTAATAAACTTTATTAGGTAGAACTGTCTGAGATATGAACAGAAGCACGTGATGCATCAGTTTGATTTAAAAAAAATCTTGAATGGTTATAAAAAATCTTAAAAAATCAATAAAATAATCAAAATAATTAGTTTAAAATTCTCAAACGATATTAATGATATGATGTAGTTCCGAAAACTTCCTACTTCTCTGTTTATCCGTCTGATTTTACGGTGGGTTTCTTTTGACTGCCCCCTGTCATTTTCACAACGGCAAACGCATCAAGTATAAAAGCTTCGTCCGTTTTGTGAGGTACGTGAGCTGTCAGTGGAGGTGCATGATGCGGCGCCAGGCAAAAGTATAGATCAGGCTTCAAGGCAATGTAGGGCTTGATTATTACTTTGTTTCTTTTTCAGTTTGTAGATTGTCAAGTAGGTCTCGCTGCAGCCTGCAGTAAACATGCAACCCCGCACACATCCAAGTGTCACATTGGACATTGTAATGCGCATGCTTAATAACTGTAACGGTTGGATTTAGGTTTGGGGTAGGTGTAGGCATAACAGCACACATTGTAATGGGTAATTTTATAAATGATACAAGTAATTCTTGTTTCTAGCTACAACCCCTTACAAAATACATGTCCATTACATATTGGACTTGATCTAGTATGTCATTGTGCTACAGTCTACAGTGAGGAGGCAGTGGCTTCTGACTCTTGGATGTTGGCGGGGTTGGATGTTCACTGCAGGCTGCAGTGAGACACTTTGTTGGGCCTTTGGTCTTCATAAGTTACAACAGATTGTCAGGCATGGGGTGCTAGAGAAGCCAAACCTTTGACTGCAACACACAACATTAGGGGAAGACGATCTTCTGGGTTGCTGATTTTTGTAACAAGTGAATTGTCCTCCTTGAACAGCATCACATTGCAGGAATTAAAGAGTGATGTAATTTTTTTGAAAACCTCCTCATCGGCTAAAACATCCAGAGCAGCGTCTTTCAGAGAGGATTTTTTATTCAAAGCCATATTCTGCACCTGCAGAACAATAAACACATGACAGCTCAGTTTGTGCTCCTACAATCTGGTAAACATTAACATGTTGAAGCCGGTGATCTCATTCAGGAATTTGCTTAAGGATAGTTCACAAAAAAATGAACATTTAAAATCAACCAAAATATTTTTAAGAAATCTGTAACCACTGACCTTCATAGTAGGACAAGCAAAAATGGCAGAAGTCAATGGTTACAAGTTCCTAGCTTTCTTCAAACCAAAGAGTGTCAAATAGGCTTGGAACAAGCGAAGAGTGAGTATAGCACCTGGGTCTTAAACTCGCTTCCTGGAGTGTCGCTGCTCTGCACAGTTTTGCTCCAACCCTAATCAAACACCACTAATCCAAATAATCAAGTTGTTCAAAGGAGTCTTAGACACCTTGATTATTTGCATTAAGTTTGAGACCCATGGTATAGCATGAAATTCTCCTTTTTTGGTGATGAACTATCCCTCTAAAGTTTTACAATGATGTTTTTATTAAGGCCTGCAGTTAACATGACATGAGACTTATATTTTTGGACAAAAATATTGGATGGTAAGTATTTTATATAGCAAAACAAGTGTTTTTTGGAAGAGTGATGAAAATGAGTAAATGTTAAGAGTAGTGGTGGGCAAAGCAAGGCTTCATGAAACACTGAAACAGTCGAAGCAAATGTGTCAAAGCTTCGAAACCTGTCTCTACAGTGACACCTAGAGGTCATTTTTTATGTATTGCTCTGGAATGGCTTCAGCAAAGAAACAGTTAAGCAAATTGAGGTATTAAACCCCACGTTGAAGAGTCGAAGCTTTAAGTGATTTAGTAAAAAGGTGAGTTCCAGACTAGCATACTGAGGTAATGGGTTCAAATCCAGGGTGATGCAGCTAGAAATATTAGTTTTTAAATGCTCTGTTCTTGTAACGTATTTTGTTTTAACATTGGTCTAACATCGAAATAAATATGTCTTGGTCATAAAACTTTAACATCAAGTCACAATTACAGAGTATTTTTGCCAGTCAGGATTGGAACTCGGACCCCTTGCAGCACAGTTACTCTGTGCACACGCACAGACCACTAGGCTATAGGAGATAAAGATTGACCCTCGAAACGCTTCTGTAATGGCCGATGCTTTGGATATGACCTGGCTGTTTCCAATCACCTTAGTCACATGACTTGGCTGTTTCAGATCATGATTCGGTGCAGTGTTTCGAAACACTTGTGCTTCGGGATCTCGACACTGTGTCAAAACATCAGTTTCACGTCAGCCATCCTTATGTAGAGTTGAGGTTTCAAGTGATTTTGTGGAGAGATGAGAGTTCCTGACTAGCATGCAGAGATAATGGGTTTGAATCCAGGGTGATGCAGTTATAGACATTAGGTGTGTTCAACTTTATTCTGCGCAGCCCGATTGAAATCGGTCTTAAAGCGGTGCATGCTGGTTAGAAATTTTGTCCGATTGATGCTGCGCCGACGCCACATGACTGCCACGTGGCATCAAAGTACTGCGACAGTGACAACAACCACCTGTGTTTCGGGTTTATTATTGGACAAATTCCATCTCACAAATTTCAAAACAAACAATTAAATTTATACCATCTGTATCTTGTACAAATCATGCTTATTAAAAGACTCCAAATATTTTACAGCAGTATCATCTTTTGTTAAATAATTTGTTCATAAAGACTAGATTGTTTGCATAGGTTTATGCAAACTACTGACTACTGTATTCAGCTCCATAAAGAATTTAAATGATATATTTCAGTAAATAACCTAAATATTAACTCAAGTCTCACAGACTTGTAATAAAATAAATATCATCATTGATCCTGACACCCCTAAATGTATGTAAACCCCTATTTTGCATATTCAAACAAAAACTGAAACAGTATTGACACACCATTCAGCATCTAGTAGGCTAAAGACTGATGTTTCAACTCCTAGAATTTGTGCTTATTGTTTTGTGTTTAATAGACCTATTCATGGATATTTATTTCCTTATTAAGTGCCCTCTCGTTTTCCTCTTATTTCTCATGTGTTTGTTATATAGGCTACTATTTAATTCGTAATTCCCTTATTGTTTAAAAATGAACTATAGTTTGTAGAGATTGTATTTGGCTTTATTTGTACTGTAAATCTTTTGTTGTTGTTGTTGCAATAAATAATAACGCCATTTGATCAGTCATCATGACTGCAACAACTTTGAGCCCCGAAGTGTCCAGCTTGATGGCTCCATTTTCAACTACGCCCTGCCATGCTTCATGTCAAACACACCTATTAGTTTTTAAGTGCTCCGTTCTTGAGATGCGGTTTGTTTTAATATTGGTCTGCCATCCGAATGAACACTTGGTGAATAAATATGTCTTGTTTTGGTAATAACAATATTAAAATGTATCAAATCATCATTTCAGACTACTTGTACAAATCGGGATTCGAACTCATGCCATTTGTAGTACAGTTACTCTGTGCACACAGAGTGTGAGATTGTGTCTGACTGACAGGGTCAGAAAAAACTCTGATTCAACAGGTCTCGAAACGCTTCTGAAATGATGGCTGCTTTGAATCGATTCAGTCATGTGACTTGGCTGTTTCGGATCATGCTTCAGTGCAGTGTTTCGAAACACTAGCGCTTCAGGATTTCAACAACATGTCAAAACGTCAGTTTCATGACAGCCATCCCTAGTTAAGAGTACTAGAGTTATCAAATATTAACATGAATTCAACACATTTGGTGCTTGTAAAGCATGTGAACTTACATCCAGGTGGTGTTAATCATTATTTAGCATGCATTTACATTCTTCAAAAATCACATTAAGTATAAATCTGTTAATAACAAGCATTTTTTTATTAAATAAAGCACCACAGGAAGAACCAGAACCAATTTGTTTTAAGACAAACTGACATCATAACTGAATATTATGTTGGAATGCTTCTTGTTTCTGACCTAAAATGTTAGTACTGTACTTAATACTTGAATACTTACAAGATGGTGCAGAGCTTGC
Organism: Danio aesculapii; assembly: GCF_903798145.1. Lineage (NCBI taxonomy): Eukaryota > Metazoa > Chordata > Actinopteri > Cypriniformes > Danionidae > Danio > Danio aesculapii. Next base: position 40,922,287 of record NC_079450.1, on the reverse strand, counting down.
AGGGTTGTGTAACTGCAGCAGGATTTGAGCTGGAAGAGTGCTGGCTTGCTCATCTCTACATGAACACATGACATGAGAACAAAGGTCAAACAACTGCAGGTGTATGACAACAAAGAACACTCAGATTAAATGACTGATTCTGGCCTTGCTGCTGACAATAATGCATACATGAAGGTGCTGTAAAATGTTAAACTGTTGCTGATAATATGACCTCAATGTCACTATTCTGTGTTTCTCAATTCCAGTCCTCACACTCCACAGCTCTGCACATTATATAGGATTCTCTCATCAATTCAGACATTTGTTGTGATTCGACTATTGTGGCCAGCAAGGTGAACTCAACAGGTTCTTCCTTCCTTGATTCCAGTCTAAGGTAATGTTTTATATGTTCACTCAACTGGAAATGTGTGTTAAAAGTGTAAAATGTGTGTTAGTGTGTTAAAATGTATAGTGGGGGCATAATATGTAACTATTCAGACTTTATGAATGTGTTTAATAAGAGGGACATGAATAAAATGTGCAAGAGCCACTGATTTAACTGAACTCACCGTCTAGAGCGCTGATAAGCAGGTGTGTGGCAGTAAGTGTGTTTGGTTTCTGATGTTGTCCAGAGGGTTTTTTACCAGCACTTTTCTGTATGAGCTCCAGTGTAACCTTCAGGTCAGGCACCTCAGCTAATGTACTGGGATCAGGCTCCGTCCCTCCACACAGGTCCTCTAGCTGAGAGAGAAACAAACAAGTCCAAAGATGACCAACGTCACATCTGCTTTTCACTATAGACTAATATTCAATAGTTATGGGAACTGTATTCTTTGATTATGCAAAGATTGCATTAAACTAATCAATATTGGCAGTAAACACAATGTTACAAAGTAGGGCTGTGCAATTTGGGCATTTAGTTATTTATTTATTCAATCATTCATTTTCTTTTCGGCTTAGTCCCTTTATTAATCTGGGGTCGCCACAGTGGAATGAACCATAAATTTATCCAGCTAATGTTTTATGCAGCCGATGCTCTTTCAGCTGCAACCCATCACTGGGAAACATCCACACACACACTCATAAACTACAGTCAATTTTAGCATTTCATTAATTTATTTTTACATTTGGACAGATATTGCGATTTCCTTTGCGATTTTAATTTTTTAGTTAAGCTTCAGCTCAGTCACACTCGTATAGCCACCTGTTGTGCTTTTTAGGTGCTGGTTGTTGTATTTCCTCGTGCTGGCAACAATTCTGCGACAGCTCTTCCAAATTACTGTACTTGTTTTTGTTCGGTGTCTGGGACTTTGAAACCAAAATATTTCCATTTTTCCGACATGCTGTTATTCTTTGATATTAATTAGTCTGTTAATGCTTTTGAACAAGCAGATGCCATCATTCCACTTGTCCGCGCCTTCCTTTTTGTTTTTTGTGGGCATTCTGCATAGTTCTGTTGCACAACTCTGATTGGGCAGAATGAAAGTGTGCTCACTCAATTGGCTAGTAAGACTGTCACACACCGATGGCAGTCATGCATTTGTTCATATAGCAATTCCATATAGCAATCAATGTGTGTGTAACAGTTGTCTTTCATAAATTAACATGACAGAGAGCCTAACTGTACTCTAAATGTAAATGATCAAAATTCTCTTAAATTTGCAAAAAACAAAAACAAAAAAAAACAGGGCAGTTGAAGATAGAAGCTTCTAATTCTACAGTCATTTTATGCTTGCAATTATGAGGTTCTATCTGGCAGATCATTAGTTGATGCATTACTTTTCAAGAAATACAATCAGTCTGCTAATTAATTTAATAGAAAAAAAATGGTTTTGTAATAATATGCTGATGTTTGAGAAAGTTACATTCCCTTTGCTTTCTATAACATTTAATATTCATAATGTTAAGGGTGAATAATTTTTTTTCTTGTTCAAATTCAACATAAAAGCCTGTGCTAAATATTTTGTCCAGTACAGATGTTAATTTTATGTAATTAATATGGTAATATTTAATGTTGTAATTAAGAAACAAAACAAAACTAAAAGGAAAAAACTAACCTACCTAGAATTTAGACTGCTTAGAATTTAGTGAGGTTTCTTCTCAATTTTTTGTGTTGCGGCATTATATAGGCGATTCTGATTGTGTCTTTTCTGCTGTCAATGGAGCAGTCTGGCGGAATGACAAATAAAGCTGATCCTGATTGGTCCTCGTGCATGCATTCGAAATGCTGGTTTGCTCAGAAAAAGAACCTTATAAAGCCAAGCTAGAGTTTGACTTTGTAGATAACTTTTTTTTGTTTTGTTTTTTAAATAAAAAAAAAATCTTAAAATATCAACAATTTATACAAAAACATCACATTATTTGAATAAGTTGTCATTTATTAAGAATATGTAAATAACTCGAAATAAATAAATCAAATCAAAACTCAATTTTGACACAAATGTTGGATAAAACCTTATAATTCTAAGGTGGTGCATTTCCTAAATTTCTAAGTCACTGCTTATTTTTATATCACCTGCTTATTTTATATTCTACCAGGAGCAAATTTTTCCATTTTTAAGCATTTCAAAAGTTACAAACGTTCTGAAGCAGAGTTAATATCAGATAAAGAACATTGATCAAAATCAGAACTGCTGTAAATACCTCCCAGTTACTGGTGTTAATCAGACACTCACTGGTATTTGACAAACATTATTTAACTGACAGCATAACTTTCTACTGGCAAAGAATGTGAACCATTCAGAAAGAGTTATTAAATCCCCCTAACAGTGGATTGTCCGTATGAAGGCCAAAGGAAACCATTTCAGACATAATAAAAGAATCTGGCCAATCCACATGTGTAATTTCTAGAATATTGCATTTTTTCAGTTTCACTCATTCTAGTCCCCAAATAGGCTGGTTGTCTGTGAAAGACAAATGAGCACCTGATAATGAGGGGGATCTCACTGGTTTATCAGTTCAATACAGCAGCATACAGTGTCTCAATGTTTAAGAGAAACTAGTGATATCTGTGAGAGACTAGTGATGTCCTGTGAGAGAGTTATATACATTATAGGAAAAGTTTTAAATATAGACAGTTTTATATAAATTATTATTATTATTATTTTTATTATTATTATTATTATTATTATTATATATAACTGATGGTATACAGGGGTTGGACAATGAAACTGAAACACTGGATTTAGTATTGGAGGTTTGATGGCTAAATTTGACCAGCCTGGTCAGCCTGCAAATTGATTGCACATTTACCAAGAACAGTGTGAATGTTTAATTAGCAGAAACTGTCTGAAAGGGATGGCCAGGTGCTAACTTGGATTGTATCAAAAATACATAATATCACAGCTGCCCAACTCACTGCTGAAATAAATGTGCATCTCAACAAAACTTTCCACCAAAACTGTTTGTCGGGAGCTCCACAGGGTCAATATACATGTTTTAGCTGCTATAACCACACTTTTGGTCACATGTGCCAATGCCAAACATCGCTTTCAACGGTACCAGCAGCGAAAATCTTGGGCTATGGACAATGTGAAACATGTATTGTTCTCCGTTGAGTCCACCTTCATTATCTTTTCCACATCCGGGAGAGTTATGTTGTGGAGATGCCCCAAAGATTACCACCCAGACTGTTGTGTGCCCAGAGTGAAGCATATGAGTGAATCAGTGATGGTTTGGACAGCAATATCATGACATTCCCTAGGCCCAATACTTGTGCTATATGGGCACGCCTCTGCCAAGGACTACCGAACCATTCTGGAGGACCATGTGCACCCAGTGTTTCAAAACACTGTATTCTGAAGGCAGTGCCGTGTATCAGGATGATAATGCACCAATACACACAGCAAGACTAGTGACAGAGTGGTTTGAGGAACATGAAAGCGAAGCTGAACTTCTCCTATGGCCTGCCCAGTTACCAGATCTATTTATTTTTGAGCCACTTTGGGGTGTTTTTGAGGAGCGAGTTAGGAAATGTTTTCCTCCACCAGCATCATGTAGTGACCTGGCGACTATTCTGGCTTAAAATCCCTTTGTCCACTGTGCAAGACTTGTTTCTGTCATTCCCAAAACAAATCAATGCTATACTGTCTGCAAAAAAAGGCCATACGGATTAATTATTGTGGTCTGAAACCAGGTGTTTCGGTTTCATTGTCCAACCCCTGTATTTTGTAAAATAATTCTTGCTCATAATAATAGGCGACACAGTGGCATAGTGGCTAGCCCGTTTGCCTCACAGCAAGAAGGTCACTGGTTTGAGCCTCGGCTGGGTCAGTTGGCAATTCTGTGTGGAGTTTGCATGTTCTCCCCATGGTCACGTGGGTTTTCTCGGAGTGCTCTGTTTTCCCCCACAAGTCCAAAGACATGTGGTACAGGTTAATTGTGTGTGCGTGTGTGTGTGTGTGTGGATGTTTCCCAGTGATGGGTTGTGGCTGGAAGGGCATCCACTGCGTAAAAACATATGCTGGATAAGATGGCGGTCCATTCCGCTGTGACGACCCCGGATTAATAAAGGGACTAAGCCGAAAAGAAAATGAATAATTTATGAACTGGAAGTTAGTGACATTTCTTTAGTATTGGAACATATTTCAAACTGAATATGATGACTAAAACTTTACTTTATATCTTTTAGATCGATTAAAAGTGATGATGAACTGTATTAATTGAATTAACTGTATAATTATGATGTATTAATTGTTCACCTTGGGGCTAAAAAGTGGACTTCCAAATAGGTGTCTATTCCTGGAAGGCCACTGTCCTAAAACACTTACGAGAGGTTTCTAGTAAGGCCTTAATTATCTGGTTCAGGTGTGTTTATTTAGGGATGGAGCTAAACTCTGCAGACAGTGGCCTTCCAGGAACAAGTTTGGACACCCCTGGAATAGGGTCAAAAATAATGTTTCATGTGGAAATAAATATATTTTATATGGACTTCAAAATCTGATGAAAGATTCACTCACTGTGCTCTCCAAAATGCTAATAGCTGTGCTGTTCTGCAGGAGTAGAGAGATCTGCTGGAATAACGAGAAGCGTGTGCTAGATGACAGTTTAGACAGAACTGTAAACTGGCCTTGGAGTCCTACAAGTTCTGAAAAGAAATAAAGGGGAGAGGTTGTGTAAATCTCTTGCTAAAACATGTTTAAACCACCTAAATTGAATGAAAACTTATAACACTTGTATTTTCTATATCCAATTAATTATTACTATTGTTCATAATTACTTATAATTATGAATATACTTCTCATCATAGTCATATTTCTAGCTGTGTTACATCCGGTACTGGTAAATTAATATAATTTTTTGCATTTTTGTTTCACTTTCAAAATATATGCATCTCTTTACATTTGTACTACAAGACCTTAGCAAGGATTTGTAAATGCAAAGTGTTGCTCTGCCGTTTCTCTAGGTGCCAAAACCACAGCTCTCACAACCACAATATATTCTCTACATTTGTCATCCATTGGACTTCAAGGGTCCCACTGACATGACAAAGCCATCAACCAAACCTACTTGGGACTTGTAAGATGTACAACTGTCACACAATGGATACATTCACTTGACATTTACTGATCCGCATAAACATCTGGTGCTGACATTAGAAGAATGAATTATTCCTCCTGCTTTTAGAACTCTTAAAAGCTTCTCTGAAAGTTCATGATGCCAAGACTCTCTTTCCCTTAATAATAAAAACCTTCAAAACCACATGATGTGTTTACTTGTGTTCTTATTGACTAATATTTAAATCTATTTGATGATCTGAAACATTAAAGTGTGTCAAACATGCAAAAAATAAAAAATAAACCAATAAGGGGCAAACTCTTTTTCATGCCACTGCATAATTATGAAGTTTATTACTCGGCTGTCTAGAATACTGATTGGTCAGTCGCAGTGTTGGGCATGCTACTTGAAAAATGTAGTGAGTTAAGCTATTAGCTACTCTACTAAAAATGTAGCTTAACTACACTAAAAGCTACTCTCTGGGAAATGTAGCAAGCTAAGCTAAAAGCTACTAGGCAAAAGTAGCGTAGCTACATCTAAGCAATTTTAGCAATTTTCATTTTTAAATCGAAGCAACTTAAATCCACGTCAATCATATCTTAGTGATCAATAAAACTGTCAGTGAAATATGAGGCAGAATTGTTCAGTTCACTCATTTACTGCAAAAAATATGCTGTACTAAACAAACAAATTCTAGTAAATAACAGCAAAAACCAAAAAAATCCAATAAAACCAGGTGTTACGCATTTAAAATACTGTAGTAAATTATAGTAAAGGAATATATTTAAGAATAAGCATTATATTGTAATATATATTTACAAATTTTCATTAATAAATTACACTACATAAAGTAGTAATTTATAGTAGTACTTACTATAAAGTACTAAAGTATTTTTGAGCACAGCATCAGAATTAAAGTTATTGCGTCTTAACGTACTAGTCGATGTATGGTCATGATGAATCCTGCTTCAGAAATCACTCCTCTCTCCTAATCATCTTTCCATCAAGCAAGTTTTTCGTGTTAGCCTAAATTGTAGGCGATATAACTGACCAGAGGTGGCAGTAAAGCACCAAAACGTTTGTTGTCTACCACCGTAAAGCCTCATTCACACTACGAGCGAGTCGCAGTGGTAAAGCGACAATCAATCGTTCATTTCATCGGAGGGTGAGCGACTTCCATCGACCTCCGTCTAGACGAGCAACAGCGCCCATTGGTGACCAGGTGGGTATGTCGAGTGACGCGACAAAGAGAAAATCCTTCAACTTTATGCAAATGAAAAGCAACTTTGAGTGACAGCCAATTAGAGCACCAGTAGAGCTCACATGATCCTGTCTCGTTCAGAGGCCGGTTGTATTCTCCATGCTGTAGAACTACACAGACCCGCTTTTGCAGCAGGTCGCCAACCAGAGCGACAGGCAGCTACAAAGTCGCTGCTAGTGTGAATGAGGCATGAAACAGGAAGAAGAAATCGTTATTCTTGCCAACATATGGATTAACTTTCATCGGCCAGACACCAGCCTCACAGTTCCGTGAATGTCGGTGCCGTCACTTATTGATACGCGATCAGTTAATGTAGTTTGTGTGGATGCTACTTGACTATAAAATTAGATTTAGAAAGTAGCAATGCTACCGCTACGCTACTGAAAAATGTAGTTAAGATAGTTATAGTGACGCTACTGCCCAACACTGGTCAATCATGACATTCCAAGGTATGTTATTTTGAGATAACAATTTCTGGACAACAAGCTCATCTGGGAATTTCAAACTTCAAATGATTGCATCCACATTCATATCTGCTTGTCTGTCACATCTCTGTTTTTAACTGCTTTTTGTGCCAGGCTGCCGATAGATAGATAGATAGATAGATAGATAGATAGATAGATAGATAGATAGATAGATAGATAGATAGATAGATAGATAGATAGATAGATAGATAGATAGATAGATAGATAGATAGATAGATAGATAGATAGATAGATAGATATATAGAGAGAGAGAGAGAGAGAGAGAGATTTAATCTATATTACATAGATTTAGTTTTATATATAATAAAATTTAAATTTAAAATATTTTATATAAAATGCTGATAATAGAAAAATAATAGAAGGCACATCAAATGTTCCATAAACATATTAATAAATAAAGGTTTAAATGAGCATTTCATACAAACATTTTATAGAAAATGTCAGACAGGAGGGCCTTCAAAAAGAGAAAGAAGAGGGCCCCGAAGTAAAAAAGTTTGCAGACTGCAGTTTTAAAAACAGCTTTAATAACATTTTCAAATTTTACTGTAAAGGAGCTATTTTTTGTGTCTGTTCATGTTTTAACTGACATCTGGCTGAAAGTAAGAAATAATGTGGAAATCAGAGCCTCAGAGCACATCTGCCTATGCTTTGCAATTACAAAGTACAGATAGTAGTTTGCTTTGAAAAGTTTTGTCCAAAAAGATTTAATTTGGCCTCATTTTGTTCTAAATTATATCACAACCATATATTGGGCCTCTAAATAACTATACTAAGATTAAAATGTTATTAAAAACACAAATACAGTAATGAAACTGTGTCGTTACCTTTCTGCATGTTGTGGATTGGATTCCCTGGTGCAGCACTAACTGTGGCTGCTTGTTTTACCTTGATTGGGCCATCAATTTCAAATCCACCTTTGACTGCTGGCAGCAGACACAGTTCTGGCAAAACAGAAAACAGTTACCGTTCACATAATATTTAATTTTAAAAGAGGTTTTACTTTTGCACAACAAATTTAGTCAACTTTGATACTGTCCCATTTATTTTTC